>NC_053142.1:1282540-1332202 GCF_016808335.1 Panicum virgatum | reverse complement strand
TAGGAAAGTAAAGGCACGTAAGATAGAGTAAATGCGGAAACATAATACGGTAAGTAAAGAGGTAAGGGAGAGAATATGCAAACTCCCGTGAATACACCAAGACACACGATTTAACGTGGTTCGGTTAGGACACCAAGTCCCTCCCTCTCTACGTCCACTGGCCACTTGTCCAACAAGAACAAGTGTGATGCCGAGTCTCTTCGCTTGTTCACCGTCTTGTGTTCGCCACCAAGGCTTCCGGCAAGCAAAGGCTAAGTGGTGCCAAGTCACCAAGACAAGGCCACCGCCACCATCTCTCTCAAAGCGTCACCAATGGCACCGTCTTCACTATCGGAGCTTCTCACCAAGAGGGGTCTCCTTCCCCACACAAAGTGTCGTTGCCTCTCCACACCAAGTCGGAGGGTCACACGACGAGTACACGGTTGCTTGCCGCAGCAAGACTTTGCTCAAGGGAGCTCTCGCAAGAACTAATCCCTATACAAGTGCACAAAGCATTCTCTCAAAGCTTCTCAAAAGCTAGATATGACACTAAGCTTTGCTAGGATGGTTGGAGATGTTAGTTTGCTTGGGAAACACTTCCTTCAACTTTTCTGGTGTCCAACCATATGCAGCAACCGGCCTTGGGGGGTATATATAGCCCACACACCCCAAAAGAGCCGTTGGGAAAGACTGAAAAAATTCCTTAACGCCGGTTAAACCGACGCTCCATTTTTGTCATCACCGGTTCAACCGGTGAATGCTATTTCCCAGCAACTAGCCGTTACTGCTCCAATGGCTACTTGATCAATTGCACCGATGCTCTTGAATTCATCGTCGGTTTAACCGGTGAGTGCAAGTTCAGAACCCCCCCAAAAAATGGAGACTCTAGACAACTGCACCAACGCAATTGACCGTTGTATCATCGGCTCAACCGATGTATGCATTTTCCTTTTTCTTCTTCTGCCGTTGTACCGACGTATTCAATATCTTCATCATCGGTTCAATCGACGCAAAACCCTAGCCTCAGCTTCTGGGTTCATTGCACCGGTGAGTACAATTTGCTCATCATCGGTTTAACCACCGTAGGGGCGGCCCTTCGGGCCTAGCTACGCCTATCTTCTCTTTGTCATCACTTGAACCTAAAAGCCTGAGAATGGTCATCGTTACAATCATATTAGTCCAAGTGTTGTGTGTGTCATCAATCGCCAAAATATTATATTGAAATATGGCATGAGAGGCCATTTTCGCTACAATCTCCCCCTTTTTGGTGATTGATGACAACACAACCAAAGCAAGCAAGATGAATTGCAAGAATATGAAATTGAGACCAATTTGAAAAGTTAGAAACTACTTAGCTTGCTCGGATGACATTTCAATGCTCATTTAAAAAGCCACCAGCATTTGATTAGCCCATAGGACGAAATGCTTCCGGCTTGATAGCAATTGTGAAACAATAGCTTGTGGCCAATGTAAGACAATTGTGTGGTTTGAACCATATGAGCAATGAAAATTTTTTGTACCTTAGTCCATGGGATCATCAAATTGCACTTCTCCCCCACATTGACTAAGTACCTCCCCTATCACCATGCATCCTTTTGCATTGCATTTTCCATTCCTCCCCCTTGCTAATGGCATCATTTACTCCAAACTATTTGCTTGATTTTAGGGTACATTTCTCCCCCTTTGTCATCAAACACCTAAAAGCTTCATAACCACTAGCAACAAGGAGCATTAGTAGCAAAAGAAATTCACTAGTGATAGAGTGTTATACCAACTAAATTCGGCATATCTCCCTTTGTTTGAACAAGCTCCCCCTTTTTCAAAGCTTGTGACACCTCCTATCTTGACACCAATTGTGATGCCAATTGTGACTTGTAGGGGTAGTGTTCAAAAGAAATTGAACTCATGGAGATAGCTCTAGCTACGCCTATCTTCTCTTTGTTATCACTTGAACCTAAAAGCCTGAGAATGGTCATCTTTACAATCATATTAGTCCAAGTGTTGTGTGTGTCATCAATCGCCAAAATATTATATTGAAATATGGCATGAGAGGTCATTTTCGTAACATCTAGCTAAACGAGTAAGCACAATATGCATCTCATCCAAAGCCTCTTTAAATCGCGACCTCTAAATTGACCCTCGAAACCCCAAATCTTACACAGGCTACGCCCTGTCACGGCGCTCCCTATCGGTAGAGTAGTTTCAGAGCACGAAGATGTGTCGAACCCCTTTGGTATGTCTGGCATGAACCCCTAGCCACCACGGCTACAAGAACACCCTAAGTGACCTATCTTAAGAATAGATCTAAGAACAAGTGCACCAAAGAAAGAACAAAATCAACAAAAGAGGTACTCAAAAGTGTCAACCCTAGAGATACTTGATCGCTAAATAGATTGGATGACATGAAGACATTATTCACATAATAGATTCGTTTAGATAGTCACCACCGAGTACATACCATCGACGACTCCAACTAGCTCATGAACTCCACCATGACACAACCACGCAGGGAGGCCAAGGCGGCTAGGGGCGGCCTAAGCCATCTCCTAGACAACTTCGAAGACTTGCGGCGGCCGTCGTCTCCCTCCGGTCTTGGCCCTAGGTTTTCGTCGACTTCTGGGTGGATGGATGCCGCGAGTTGAATAAGGTGCGAGCTATTTATGAACCGAGGAAGCCACCGGTCGAGGGGGAGGCCGAACTGGCTCCGAAACGGGCTAGGCCGGCCGGCTCATGGGCCTAGGCCGGCCGGCCTACCCTCTTTCGGGCCTGCCTCAGTCGCATCTTTTGCGTGTAGACTCCTCGCATCTTCTAGAGTTTATGTCCTTCACGATTGCACCCCTTTGGACGTCGTTATCTTGGAGATATCTTCGAGGAAAGGATAGGATAGGGAATCCTTAAATCTTCATTTGCTTTGCTTAATCCGGAAGTATCTTGATCTCATCTTCGTGGGCTTGGTCCTTTGGGCTCTCTTGGAGGATGGATGTGCATGAATGGGCATCGAATCAACATGGGCTTTGGTCCTTCCTTTGGGCTTTGGCCTTCGTCTTTCTCCGTGTTAGCGCTCGATCACGGGCCTCATCATTTCATGCTCCAAAATAGGCTAAAAACCTGCAAAAACGAAGTTCCACCAAAATATATGTGCAAATGTGAAAATGACCAATAATTAGCTCGTGGTTAGGACGGTTAGTGATTTTGATATTAAATTTATGCCATTATCAAGGATAAACAAGGGATAAAATGGGTACTTAAGGAGCGCCAACATTCCCCCCATACTTAAGCCTTGCTCATCCTCGAGTAAGTCCAGGAGCTTTGCTTATAAAGAAATTAGCGTTGCCCCTCAATGTCCTCTCTGCACTTAGTCATACATAACAAGACATATTGCTCTCTCAAGTATTTAGCATTTAAGTTCATGTTGTGACCAGCTACTTTTTCATTATGGAAGATAGACTAGCAATTAAAGAACAAGCCACAATAATAAATAAATGTAATGCTCTCAAACTTAAGTGAACTTCAAACCTTTACCTTGTTTCATCGTGAAGAGTTTTCAAAAGAATACATATCAAACATAAGTGAGGTTCTCTTGCAAAAGATCATGGAAACACTCATCTCATCAAGTCGCTCAAGCCTACATTAGATTGTCTTCAGCCTATTCTACCCATATATAAAAGTGGAAGGCTTATGTGGAGCTTGGTAGGTAAAAACAATCCTAGCAAAATATTATACTTGAAATATTATCAAACTAAGAGAGAGATCTAATGGAATTACCGAGACTAGTCAAAAAGGCCATTGGAAAATAATGTTGGAGAGGGAGAAAGATGAAACACACACATTTAGATAGGTGGACATGTGCAAGTGGCAAATGGATGATCCCGAGACACAAATGAAGTTCTCATTATCGGATTGCACATGGTTGGAAGATTTGAGTATGGAATAGTTCTTCAAAGTAACTTGGAAAATTAACGAAGCCAAAAAGAGCTAAGGAGCATTTTATTCTTCTCTTTTTTTTCTTTCATTTTTCTTTTCTTTTCTCCTTCTTTTTTTTCATTTTTCAATTTTTCTCTTTCTTTCTTTTTTCTTTCTTTTTGCTCCTTAGAACTTTTAATAACATAGAATACTTACCCAGCCATCCCCCCATGCTTGAACGAATGCTCGTCCTCGAGTATGAATAGTGGGAGAACCAACTAGCTAAGGTAAGTATCTCAAATTCACCTTCTTCTTCGTAGAACCGCTTGAATCTCTGGGGAGCCTTGTCTCCCAAAACTTTTCTTTATATGGTGCCCTTGATTCTTTTGATTCCGTCGAAATGATAATCCATACTCAAATTGGGTTGTGGTCAAGGAGGTAATCACAGAAAGATATTTTTGGTTTAGGGTGGATATCCAGCGAGGTTTGCAAAATTCCCAAAGTAGAAACTCACAATGCATGGATAAATAGGCTAGCAAAAAGAAGGTTACACAAAAAAAATGGAATGACCAGCTTTTAGTCTCATACCAAAGAAATCAATCTTAATCCAACTCATCAAAATATAAGTTTGCAATCTAAAGGTTTCATCATGAAAGAATATGTATGTATAGGCTTTGGTAGGTAGAACTTTGCAAGAGATTCACAAATGTAGATAGCATAGGAATTAAGTTTTCAAATTAAACAACACAAGGTGTAAGGTCATCGGTAGACTTAAATCAAAGAGCAACATAGAATATGTGGGTCTAGAATTTAGTTATTTGACCTCCACAAATAAAAGAGCCGGTATTTAATCATTTTAATTCCATTTAATTGAGAGCAAATGGTCAAGTCATATACAACATAGCGTAGGTAAAGCAAAGCAGCAACTTTCATCATTTTTCCATAAGCAAAAGGCATTGCCAAAATATATCAATGTGGTGAGCACAAATTATGGTGATCCTACACTTATTGAAAACAAAAAACAAAACTAGGTTGTCCTCCTAGAAGCCATGTGATAGGTTGAGATATATATACAAAGGTTGCATCTATGGTTGAAGGCACATATGTACAAGCATTTAGAAAAAAAGAGAGTTGAGGAAGAATTACCATCCTTCTCGATGCTCGTAATGAAGTGTAGCACGGCCTCCCCCCTACTTAAGCATTGTGCTAAGCATGGAAGAAGAATCATGAGCATCTTGTGGCAACCGTGATTATCTTACTCCATGAGATCTTTCTTCCTTGTCCACGAAATCCTCCCCCATGCTTAGCATGATGCTAGGCGTGGAAGGAGAAGATGGACCGTCTTGCAATTCTTGAAGTCCTTCCCTCATGTGTATGAGTATCATCTTCAATGTGTCTTCACCTTTGTTGCCTCAATTTCCTTCAACTTCTTTTTGTACTAAGCCATGGTCCCAATCATTGCTTCTCATCGTCGTCGCCTCCTTCAATTCCTCGTTGTCCCATTGCTGCCTCATCTTCACGAATTTTTCTTTCAATTTCCTGAATAGAACATGTACTGAAACATTGCTCCATTGCGAAGTGCATGAATTTTCCTTTCCAATGAGTCCTCGTTTGCCCAAAATTGATTCCGAACAAGAGAGTTATGTCCATTTCATCCCAGCACTGCAATCTGTCCCGACGAATTTCAGAACGCGCAACGTCCAATGTTCTTGCCATATCTCCTTGTACGGGTCTTCAAATTCATTGATCTTGGATGCGTTGGAACGGGAATTTCATGGAGATTCTGAATATCAACTTTTTCTTCCTTGTACATCTCTGTCCATGTGCAAAATTTGATGAAAACAGCGGGGTTTGCTCTCGAACTTTGGAGATGTTGACGAATTTGATTTCTTCTTTGATCACGAATTCATGGGAATGCTTTGTCATGCCTGCAAAACAATCAAGTGCACACACTACCCCCGGGGTGACGGTCGGGAGTAGAGACAAATGCCAACAAACCAACCATCCCTAGAATCTCAACTTGTGGGATAGCTAACTTAGCGAAATCTGATGAGTGTACGTGTGTGCAAGTGTAAATGCAGATGAAAGGAAGATATATAAAAAATGCCAATGTTTGCACCAAGTTCTAAACACCATATTTACAACTAGGTTGCTTAATTTTCTATATAGCCATAAAGATATAACCGAGGTCAAAACACCATGTTCATTTCAAGGTTAAAAATTCTTCACGACGCAAGAAAGGTAAAGCGCATTGCAAAACTATCAGCCTAAAGCAACATGAGAACAAAATGGATTGCTATCTTGGTCAAAAGAGCTTAAAGATGGAGGTCCGCAAACAAGTTTAAACACCACGTTTACACAAGATTGCAAAAGGTAAATGCTATCATGATAAGCATTACATGGATAGGAAAGCATACATCAATAAGATTGAGACCAAGCTAGCAAAATGAGGGCATGAACAATGGAATAGATGCAAAGTGCAAATGCAAAGTTAGCAAAAACAAGTGTTAGCAAGGTTGAATGGACCTTTCGATGTTGTTCCGCATCTAGCTCATTCAAAAACAATTGCTAAGAGTGACAAAAAGCCTCCGCGACACTTCATAAGAACTTAGGTTTTTGTCAATGAAAAGGTTATTTATCGAAAAGGACCAAGCAACCGAGCTAACAAGGTTTTAGAAGTAGGTTTATGGCTTAAAACAAAAATTTTGAAGAGAGAGTGTTGGGTATAGAAATTCTATCTAAGGTGGTTTTAAAAAACTAGAGAAAACAAAAGTTAGATTTTTTTTTGAATGAAAAACATAACCTATGGTTTTAGGATTGCTCTATGAGTGGTTTTCCTAAGGGTTTTGGGATCTCAAAAGCGAGGCTAGTCAACATTTTTAGAAAAAGTTTTTTTTAAATGCAACATGCAATGCAATGCAAGCGTGAGACGAACAACATGGTATGCAATGCAACACGGGGTGGGTGAACAAAATGATATGACATGATGAGGTGGTCTAAAACAAAACAAAAAGTTAGCCTAAGTTAACTAGCCACAAGTTTAGAATCAAAGGGTGGTGCAATGCTTCATAAATCTCTCTAAAAAGACACAAAGAGAAAGACTCAAAACACTAATAGGCACACAAAAAGGTCTACAAGTTTCCCAAGATCAAATAACAAAGTGCTCCCTCAATAACATTTAGAATGAACAACACGAAGTTGTGGTTTTTGTTAGAGCAATGGTACAATGTTACTTGATATTCCGATTAAAGAATGCAATGTAGACAGTCATATTAATATATATAAAATAAAAGATCGGGTTGCCTCCCGCAAAGCGCTTCATTTAAAGTCACAGAGCTTGACTTTCTTACCTTCAAATTGATGCGAAGCCATGGTCCTTCATGCAAGAGGTGAAGGTGTTCCATGCAGCTTGATGTCGCCTCTTGTAATCCACATGGTTTGCTTGCAACATCTTCATTTGTCGAAGGTACACCGCTTGTGTCTTTATTTGTCGATGTTCTTGGGGTCTTTGTTTTGCTCTCCTCTGAATTTGATCATGTACGCTTGATGAAAGCATTGCCCAAGCTCCTCCTCGTAGTCATCATCGTTATCTCCTCTATCTTGCTCCCATTATGTTGCTCCTACCTTGGATTTTCCCCTGTATGCAGAATAGAACATACACCAAAATATAGCTCTATTGAAAAGTTTATGAAATTACATTTCCAACAAGTGGTCATTCGCTTTAAATGGAGTCCAAACGAGAGAGTTATGACCGTTTTACTTTAGCATTGCGTGCTGTCCAGAAAATTTCAGAGTGCACGACCTTCGATGTTTTGGCCATAACTTCTTGTAGGAAACTTCGATTGACTTCATTCTTGATTCGTTGGAACCAGAACTTCATGGGGCTTTTGAATATCCAGAAAATTTACTGCAATTTTCTTCTGAGGTCGAGCAGAATATTGATGATAATAATGACTTCTTACGAATCGATCCGAAGATGTCGATGATCTTGATCTTGTGGTCTTCGGAGCATCTTGTTGTGCATTCTTGGCTTCAAGGTCATCACCATTGATTCACCAGCGAGTAGCATGGCTCCAATGGTCTATCTCCATGGTTCTTGCTTTGCCTAAGGTGTCGGGATTGAAGGAGGCTCCCGTGCTTCGTGTCGATGATCAGAGCGGTCTCTTTCTTTGATTGCACTCGACTAGAAGCTTCTTAAGCATCCCATGGAGAAGATGGGTGGCATCATGGTTCCTATAATCTTATTGCCTCCAGCGTTGGTCAACTTCAAATCATCAACTTTTGTGCACAAGGTCCTCCAAACATCTTGCGACATCGTCATCACTTTCTCCATTGTTTGTTGCTGCCTCTTCTTCATTGAATTCCTTGATCATCCTGCACAGAACATGTACCAAAATTCTACTCCATGGAAAGAATTTTGAAATTACCTTTTCAACGAGTGGTCATTGATCCCAAACGGACTCCAAATGAAGAAGTTATGGTCGTTTTACTCCGGCACTACGCTCTGTCCCGAGACATTTCAGAACGCACAGTGTTGAAAGATTTTACCATAACTCTTCACACCGATCTCCAAAATTCACGATTCTTCATGCGTTGGAAAGAAGAATTGATGGAGCTTTACAATATACAATTTTCTCTCATGGTACTTCTCTGATCATGGACGAAAATCTCATCACAACAACAGCACTTTGGAGATGATGATGATCCGATCGCATGATTTTCTTTTTGGGCATACTTCACATCTATTGCTTGAACAAACAAATCTCCAAGAAACATTAGTCTTCAAAATTAATTAACATGGTGGCGTACCTTGTTTATCATCTTTTGCTTTGGGGAGTGGGGACTCGATAGCGGATGCTGGGCCACTAACAAAAGTTAGCACCTACCACTAAAGAGCGAATCTTGGTGTTGTTGCCGTCATGTCGATGTGGACATTGTCGATGTTCCGTGTCGAGGCTCCTCGATCATCTTGTTGCCGACTGTTGAAATTTGTTGAAGTGGATTATGGACTTCTCGAAGTCCAAGTTTGGTGTCTAGCTTTTTCCACCTGCTTTCAAGGACACAAACAAGAAAACAAGGGTATATGCAATAATAAAAATTAAGGTTAGTCCAAAAAACTAGATAGATCGCCCTAGGGTTCGAGTTGCCGATCCTCGGCAACGGCGCCAGAAAAGCTTGTTGACGCTCCTTAGCACCCCAATTTATGTACCGCAAGCGCACGGATCGTGGTAGCTTTTCCCTTAGAGTACTCCCCCAAGGTTTATCAATCCGTGGATCAACAAAGAACTACCTAAGGTTTTCCATCTAATCTAATGGATCTATCCTAACATGAAGCATGAATTGCACATATAGAGTAAACCTTTAATAGATATGAGTGATGTACAAAGGTTGATCTCATCCATGAACATCGGTAAGGATAAAGCATGACCGAAGGTATGACTAAGCCTATCACACGCATTCTAGTTGTAGTTCTAGCTAAACGAGTAAGCACAACATGCATCTCATCCAAAGCCTCTTTAAATTGCGACCTCTAAATTGACACTCGAAACCCCAAATCTTACACATGCTACGCTATGTCACGGCGCTCCCTATCGGTAGAGTAGTTTCAGAGCACGAAGATGTGTCAAATCCCTTTGGTATGTCCGGCATGAACCCCTAGCCACCACGGCTACAAGAACACCCTAAGTGACCTATCTTAAGAATAGATCTAAGAACAAGTGCACCAAAGAAAGAACAAAATCAACAAAAGAGGTACTCCCAAGCGTCAACCCAGGAGATACTTGATCGCTAAATAGATCAGATGACATGAAGATATTATTCACATAATAGATTCATTTGGATCGTCACCACCGAGTACATACCATCGACGACTCCAACTAGCTCATGAACTCCACCATGACACAACCACGCACGGAGGCCATGGCGGATAGGGGCGGCCTAAGCCATCTCCTAGACAACTTCGAAGACTTGCGGCGGCCGTCGTCTCCCTCCGGTCTTGGCCCTAGGTTTTCGTCGAGTTCTGGGTGGATGGATGCCACGAGTTGAATAAGGTGCAAGCTATTTATGAGCCGAGGAAGCCACCGGTCGAAGGGGAGGCCGAACCGCCTCAGAAATGGGCTAGGCCGGCCAGCTCATGGGCCTAGGCAGGCTGGCCTACCCTCTTTCGGGCCCGCCTCGGTCTCATCTTTTGCGTATAGACTCCTCACATCTTCTAGAGTTTATGTCCTTCACGATTGCACCCCTTTGGACGTCGTTATCTTGGAGATATCTTTGAGGAAAGGATTGGATAGGGAATCCTACCTTAAATCTTCATTTGCTTTGCTTAATCCCGAAGTATCTTGATCTCATCTTCATGGGCTTGGTCCTTTGGGCTCTCTTGTAGGATGGATGTGCATGAATGGGCTTCGAATCAACATGGGCTTTGGCTTTCGTCTTTCTCCATGTTAGCGCTCGATCACGGGCCTCATCATTTCATGCTCCAAAATAGGCCAAAAACCTGCAAAAACGAAGTTCCTCCAAAATATATGTGCAAATGTGAAAATGACCAATAATTAGGCCGGGGTTAGGACGGTTAGTGATTTTGATATTAAATTCATGCCATTATCAAGGATAAACAAGGGATAAAATGGGTACTTAAGAAGCGCCAACAGTATTCCGTGCGCTTGAGGATTTATTCATGGTTCTTGAAATACCAGCCACCCCAATTGGCGTCTAGGGAACATCGCTGTTTCCCGGTGGTGACGCTAGTAGGCGCCAACAGTGGGGGAAAAAGGGGAAGAAGGGGGAGATGCTTAGGAGCATGTAAGTAATTTTCATCCATTCAGGTTAGGCGTGACCATACATTCAAGACTAGGTTGTAGATGCGTCTCATCACATCCCAAGACAAAGGACCCTTTTGTCCCTGCGTTATCCTTTAGAACAACCCAAGAGCCCAGACCCTAGCCAGACGTGCCTCCCTGCCGCTACTCTGCTCGCCGCCAGCATTGCCTCCGGAATCTGCCCCTGCTCAGCACCCGTAATTGCCGCGGGCGCAAAAGGATGTCGCGTGTTGTAGATTCCTCATCTGGAAGGAGGCAGATGGCAGAGCTTCTTGGCGAGGAAACTGGGTTGCCCATAGTGATTTGCCTGAAGTGCTCAAGGGCAAGGGTCTGTGAGGCCCGGTCACAGAAGGAGAATTTGAACATCGGTCGGGTGTATATGAAATGTCCGGTCAGTGAATTGAGCTTTAATTTGGTTTTTGTGCTTTCAGATCTCTAATAGGGTGTAACCAAGGGTTTGTTGTTCATGCAGTACTGTGGTGACTTCAAATGGCAGAGGCGTTACTTGGATGATTTGATTAAAGCAAAGAAGGTCCAGCTACGTTTAGATGATCAAGATGGGATTCAAGAAGTCCAGTCCATGGAGCAGATCCATGCTGCTGGGAGCTCTGTTACCATGGGACCCCTCGGTGACAGTTTCGTGAAGAGCAATGAATTGGAAGCAAAGGTTGAGAGATTAACCCAAGCTATGATTTTCGGCTGTGTGTTTGCTTTAGCCCTTATTGCTATGTGAGTTGGTTATCTGTTGAAGTAGAATGTCATGATTAGGTGTTGGTTTCTACATTCCTAGCATCAGCTTTTGCTTGACTACAAGAAAATGGTAATTTCAAAAAAAAGTGTGTTTCCATAGTAAAAGACTTTGATTTTATATGCAGTTTACAAAAAGAATCAAGTAATTTCGACGTTTTACGAGGGACAAAGGCTAATCCAAATTTCAAATCGGATATAATAAAGAGAAACAGTCATGTTCCCAATAAATGGTCGCAGCATTCATAAAGGGATTCCACTAACACCGACATGTGGGTCCATTGGTCAGTGCGACACCTGCGCCGCGGTTTCGAATTTTACTGGGCGCCAATTCTGCCGCCGAAGCCGAAAGCAATAGCGCGAAATGTCCCTCCTACCCCTCAAGAAAAAGGCCCACTGGCACCCGCTACCCCATCTCTTCAGGGTATTTGTGAGAATCTCCCCTAGCTCCCCATATCCATGGCCACTTCTCTAGCGCTTGGAACAGTTGCGCATTTCCCCTCCAGTCCACCTCTCGCCTTTCCTCTCTACCGCTCATCTCTACCGAAGGTCACCGACCCGATGCTGGCACCTCGTCGACGACGCTGAGCGCATCAGAGATGCTTCCCCGTCGACGACACTCATCGCACTGGATCTGCTACAACGTTGACAACGGGCGGCGCACCGGATCTGCTACCCCTTCGACGAATCCTGTCCCACTGGATCTGCTACAACATCGATGACGGCCCGCTCACCGGATCTGCCACCCCTTTGACGAATCCCGTCACACCGGCTCTGCTACAATGTCGATGACGGCAGTCTCACCGGATCTGCTACACTCTCGTCAGCCAGTATCTCCTCACCGGATCTGACACAAGTACGAATAATGAACGATATTAACATTAGTGGGTTCTTATGAGCTAATATATTTGCACTTCTTATTAGAAGCCGCACTATTTCCCTCTTGCTTAATTTATCGAATGCTTGTGAATTCTCCCTTTCAAAGTGTACAGATTCCTAGTAAGTTCTATGGAAGGAGGACAAGAGGTGCTGCCTGTAGGAATATGGGGTAGCAAAAACAAAAATTTTCTACCACATAAACAGGGATTACTGCAGTTATAGATCATGGGATTACCACTAGATGCGCGGTTGCGGAACTTCTGTAGCGCGTCGGTGTAGTGCAGATGAAAGCCGGCAGTGCAGTTGCGTGAACCACCTCACGAACGGCTCGTCCTTGTGCAGCAAGCGCAAGACCTCCACGAAGTCCACACGTACGGGAAGAAGCGCCGTGATCCGGACTGCTAGGTCCGCGAGGGCGACCTAGGGCTTGGCGCACAGGAGGGAGGGGTCAGTACTGTAGCAGCGCTACTGTTCACGCGCGGTACTGTATCAGGGTACTGTTCACACGCGAGAAAAGGCTAGGGTTAGGGTTTTTAGGCGTCCCCCTCCTCTGTTTATATAGCCCCTTAGGTGGGCTGCCTTGGGCCCCACCTTGGGCGCCCTCTTTTGGGCCTAAAAGGCCCATTAGTGCACTAAGCCCATTCTAATTCGGATCTCATCCTTATCAGACTTTTTTTCCTTAAGTGTGTGATCCTATGGGCTCACATGCGAATAGACATGGCCCGCGTACTCTTACTCGGCCCAATAGTAGACAGTGGCCTCTAGCAAGACATGTCAACTCCTATGCGCACGTAAAGATCATATCAGACGAGCCGCCACAATATCATATACATGCTGTTCCCTTTGCCTCACGATATTTGGTCTAGCTTAAAGCCGACCACTCTTTCTCGATCCTGTGATTTGGAATCCTTGGTTAACTCTTAACCCTAGCATGGCCATGCATTTCCTGATCTGAATCACTCGAGGGGCCCAGAGATATCTCTCTCTCTCTTATAGAGAGGGGCAAATCCCATCTTTACCGACTATGTCTCACAGCATGCTTCTTGACAGACCCGAAAGCCACCTTTATAACTACCCTATTACGGTGTAGCGTTTGATGGCTCCTAAGTAAGTCGGTTCACATCTTGAGTACATACGACGATCTCAGGTCTTAGGACACATCGTACATATTGTGTAATGAGAAGTCATCATCTCGTGTTGGGTCAATTCAGTCTCATGTCTCACATGAGCCCACATTATTAGTTTGACATCCCCATGTCCATGACTTGTGAAACGTAGTCAATCAACTAATACATGTGCTAGTCTAATATTCATATGTGTCCTCACATGAACTCCGACTAGGAACATTTTAGAATATCCATACAGGTAAAGAGTTTCACAAATACTTCACATAAGCATTAATCAATACAAGTTGTCATCCATGGATATTCAAGGAACACTTTATTAATCATGAATACAAGGAAATATGATTGCCTCTAGGGCATATTTCCAACACTGCCATGGCGCTAGGAGGTAGGGAATCGAAGAGGAAGAGGTCAATCGTTCCTGCAGCTTCAACACGGGTACTGCGGTCATCATTAGCACGTCAACACCCTATGCCTGAACAGTTTTCACCCAGTGCAGAAAATAGTAGTGGAGGTGAAAATGTTGTGCAGGAAGAATTGGCAACAGCTACGGACAACAGTAGCTGTCAAGAGAACTTGAACAATCCAGATGGTGCTAATGGTGTCAACAAAACAGAGACTGGACGGAATACCGACTCTAGGCAGACTAGTTCCCGCTCTGAAGGTTGGTTGTTGTGTTTCACTAAAGTGTTTTAGAGCTGTTGGTTTTTAATTTTATGAATAATGGGAATTTGAATGAAATCACTGCAGTACCTCCGCAAAGAGGTGGCCGGAGGAAGACAACCAGGAGAGTTTTGCTTGACAAGATGACCAAAGCTATGGGAAGAAGGATGCCCATATCTTTGCTGAGGGGAACCTAAGGCCGCATGAACCAGTGCAAGCTACCAAGTTTGCATCAGAGGCTGGTGTTATCGTTAGGTCTCAAGTTCCTACCTTGACCCATTGGAATCAATACATGGAACATACTATGCATTTTGATGGCTTCATGGGAAGGCTATCTATGAGTGCCTACGTACTAGTTCTTTTACATTCAACTCTTTTTCCTATGGTAGTTGTGCAACTCGGATTTTATTTTTGATCACCAGGGGAGGTTAGCAATGGACACAAGTGACAAGGCAACGGCAAATGCTTGTGCTAGCATATTCAAGGCAGCCATACGGCAGAACCGGTATAGATTGAAGCAAGATTACTTTGTTAGCGTCCCTGCTAATGAGATCCCTGCAACCTCTCCTCTGCCCACCATGAATGATGGATAGTGGCGTCAACTTGTTCACATGTGGTCATCTCCAGAGAACAAGGTATTTTCTCTTAGTGTGCTTTCAAATATGTACTTATGATGTATACCAACACTTGCATCTCTTGCAGGGAGTTTCAGACCAGAACAAGCAAAACCATGCTAGAGTCAAGTGTCCTGTAGCAATAGGATCTCGCTGCTATGTTGCTCATATGCATTCATACGTAAGTGTCAACACTCTTGTGATGCAATCTCTCGACTCTTCTGCTTCCTTGAATGAGTACACACATACACCTCAGATGTCCCTCGAAGTAAGTCCCATTATCAGCTATTCCTGGTTTTGCTGTTTGTCTGACCACCATTTTTGTGCATCCATCAGAACAAGAACAAGGAGAACTTTATAAATGCCACTAAATTCAACGAGGAGGAACCCCGGGAGCAAGTTGGTGAAGCTGACGAAGAAATTGATGCCGTGGAAGCCTTCAAGGTCTGCCATACCAGCCGCAAGAAGGGTATGAGCGACGGGCTAGGGAAGCAGTTGTAAGTCTCAGAACATGTTTATTTTCTTTTCCATGATTTATCTAACTTGATTGACGTTTGTACATGTAATTTATGTTTGATGCCATGCTCAACAAGTCAGTACGAGCAAGTCTTACAAGATTCTTAAACGGTTCATCAATTCTTTTGTACTTTGTCCAACACTGTCTTTACATGCTGCATCGTAATCGTATATTTTACACTCTCTTTACATTACCACTATTTACTAGCAATTATCCAATATACTTTTGTTCCGAGTCTCATAAATAGTTCATTTTTTCCATTTTATAATTGTCAATGGAAACTATGCGGGCACAAGTGGAAAATCATGATGGTTCATGAGAGGGCACCGACGCAAACTTTTTACATGAGAGGGAACGAGGGTTTAGACCAAAAAATCAAGAAAATAGTAAATTTTCGTGGCGGTATATGGAAAACCTTCAGGAAAATACATTTTCGTGGTGGATTTTGATGCACCTTCACGAAAATAAAAAAATTAATGATGGTTCCTTAATGCCTCCCACGAAAATATATCACCGACATGGAACTTCGATTTTCTGGTAGTGAAAGGGTCAATTTCTTATTTTTTTTAAAAAAACAGGATCGGATATAGGAGGGAAAGTCATGGCCAGTTTTATGTAAAAAATGTAGTATGCATTTTTCAAAATCAGAAACAATCATGATTGGACGATTTGTTGCTCAGATTTGATTAGTATCCGATCGTGCCATATACTACTACAGTTCGGTGATATACAAACAATCCGTGAATTGACTATTTTTTTCTCCTCTCGGTTAGATTTGATACGCTTCATCATTTCCCGATCCATTTATTTTCGGATTTGGTGGTTGCTCAAAAATCACAATAATCCACCGCACACGCTCCATCCAGCCATGGCCCCCCACGCTTCATCTCCCAACCCTACGAGGAGGCCGCCGCCACGCTGATGTGCTGAAAAAAAAGAAGGCAGAGATCCCGCGCGCAGATCACACGCCATGGTGCCCTCGTCGTCCCGCCCCCGCCGCAAGGAGCCGTCGAGGCCTCTGGCGGCGCTGCCGTCCAAGAGCCCCGAGGCGCCGCCCGAGCAAAAGAAGAGGAAGACGCCGCCGCCGCATCCGCCCGAGGCGGAGCCGCCCAAGCGGGTGTTCCAGCGCACGTGGCCTCCCGGCGACGAGATCCGCATCCTGGAGGCCATCGCCGCGCACCGCCGCGCCCACGGCGGCGACCTCCCAACTGCCGCCGTGCTCCTCGCGGCGCTCGACGGCCGCCTCGAAATGAAGGGCGTCGGCGCCAGCGATGTAGGCAAGAAGCAGCGCAGCCTCATGCGCAACTACCATCGCGACGCCAAGAAGGCCGCACCACCGGCAGATGAGCACGAGCGTCACCTTTACTTCCTCTCCAGGGACGTGTGGGCCGACGACTCCGCGCCCAAACCACCTGTCGCTCAGGCGAAAAGCGTCATGGGAGGCTCCCCGTTGAAACCACGGACCACCGAAGCCACCAAGGACGGAAGCAAGGATCCCACCCAAGCGAAGAGCGCCGGCGAGCCTACCAAGGACGAGTCCAAGCCCAGGACTTTGGATGAGATGCGTGAGCAGTACCCGTACCTCGTTGATGAGGCTATGGTCCTCGTGGATCCGCCGATCCTCCAGCAACTCCTCCCCAGCATTGAAGACAACCAGGCCCAGGCACTGAACAAGAAGATCAAGAAGGCGAGGAAGCAGCTCATCGAGGCCATCACGGAATCGGTAAATACAATACACCCTTCTTGCCCTTAATTAATTAATATCAAAGTTTGGGAAGGGCTAGGATTTCCTTTTTAATTGCTTGGTTGTGCTTAGGTTTCAAGATTTCTGGTCTGAATTTGTTTAATGATTCTGGTTGAAAAGTTTCATGTTTTCTAGTCCTTGACTAAGAATTGAGTTCATAAAGTTGCATGTTTTCTTGTCTGGCTCCCAGCTTCCAAGGATGAATTTACATGACTAGGCAATCTCAAAGTACTACTTAACTGTAAACTATGGATATTTGATAGTGAAAAGAACATGGCAAATCTTTTTGTGCAGTTCTAATCATCGCGTGCATTTAGTTTGCCTTGGACACTGTAAAATATGGGGTGCTTCACTATTGTCAAAATGCTGCCCTTGTTATTTCCCACATTATGATGACCACCCTTTCCAAGGCACTGATTGTCCACTTTAGCACAATTAGTACAATGTGGAAAATTCTGTGTAGAAAAAGGTATTATTTTCAGCAAAATGTTCAAGTGAGATTAAAGTTAACTAACAAACTTCCTTCTTTGAAGGTACCAAATTTGGCAAAGAATTGAAATATGTGATGTCAAACACAGCAAAATAAACTAAAACTCGTCAATAATATTGGTCTCCCCTTTTGTCTTGGTAGCTGCCATTTGTATTGAATCTTTTTCCTGCTCATCATGAAATAAAAAATACACATTTTTTTAGGCGATAAAAAAATTCTATGCTAACAGATGAATGTTAGATTTGTGTTACCCTTAATGGGGCGTATTTATTTACCTTTTACAAGTGATTTTTAATTTATCATGTACCTTTTTTCTCAAGCATGCAGGAGAGCTGCGTACTATTGTATTAATCGAAGAGGAGTCATGCATAGACTCAAACACACGCACACACCCACTAAACCTGTAGGAACTTAATCATCTGTGCCTGTCATGGCAAGACTTGACCACAAAAGCCCTTTAAACAATAGAACCACTAGCTGTGTACCAGGTTACCAGCTATACTCCACAAATGGGCTTCCAGTATGACGAGAGATATAGTGCCACAGGCATGCTAGGGGCATCTCCATGGAACATACAATCATTTCCAAGTTTTCAGATGGTCCAAGTATCAAGGATTATAAGGGAATTTAGACCCTTTTGCGCATCACTGCTAACTGTCAAAGACGCCTTGTCCCACAATGCATCAAAAGAAGAGTCGACCTGTGGGGCAAGCATTGCAAGGCTGCTCTGCAGGAGTTCAAACCAGAATTGTCTTGTGGTGTTGAATACTCTCCTCCTGATCACATAACACACATCGGTCTGGGTGAGGAAGGTCTCGCCGAGCGAGCCTGTCTGTTGTCTACTATCAGTTGTGAGCAGCCAGCCACATAAAGAAACGACATTAGGAGGTGCCCAAGACTTCTAGATGCGTTCATAGGGAGCAAAGCCGATGGCACCCTCAAATTATGCATTTTATGCAGATTTGGCAATGTAATCTGCTGAGGCGGATAGTCTCAAAATATGCTTATCCGAGGTCCCTTGCAACTTCTCATCAGGCAAAGATCCTGAACCTCTTGGCCTCCACGACAGCTGCTTCGCCGATACCGGCGAACTACCGCGGTGGGTTAGGCGACCCAAATTGGCGCACTGCCATGGCCGAGGAGTTTCAAGCTCTTGTCGACAATGACACATGGCACCTCATCCCTCAACCCCCTAGCGCCAACATTGTGACAAGCAAGTGGATCTTCAAACAGAAGTACCACACTGACAGTACTCTTGCCCGACAAATTGGGTGGTCTGTGGCTTCTACCAACGCCATGACATCGACTACGATGAGACCCTCGGCCACACCATCAAGCCAGCAATGATTCGAGTTGTCCTCATCATCGCCGCCTCACAAGCCTGGTCCATTCACCAGCTAGATATGAAGAACATGTTATTTCATGGACACCATGACAAGACTGTCTATTGCTAGCAGCCTCCTGGCTTTGTTGACCCTATTGCGCCTGACCATGTTTGTCTTCTGCAGTGATCACTCTACGGTCTAAAGCAGGCACCCTGAGTGTGGTACAAGAGGTTCTCTACCTCGGCTTCACTGCATCAACCTCAGACACATCTAAACATCGAGGGTGATCATATTGCCAACCTGTGTAGATGACATCATCCTCACTGCATCCTTGGCAAACCTTCTCCAACGCATTACCGACCGTTTTCACTCAGAGTTCATCATGACGGACCTTGAGCGACCTTCATCACTTCCTCAACATTGCCATCACGCACTCCTTCAAAGGCCACTCTTGTCCAATCCTCGACACCTATTGACACTCGGGCCAATCCTGGTATAGGAGTCTCGATAGAGAACTTCAGTACCTGATGCTCACTCGGCCCGGTCTAGCATATGCCATCCAGAAAGTGTGCCCCTTCATGCATGTTCCCCGGGAGCCTCACCTCATGCTGATCAAGCGCATCCTCCTCTATGTGAAGGGCACACTCTCCTCCAGACTCCACATCGGCACGGAGCTCACCCTGACGCTGACCGCCTAGTCCAACGCAGACTGGGCTAGCTGCCCACACTCTCGACGCTCAACATCTAGCTATTGCATCTACTTCCACGATAATCTGGTGTGTTGGTCATCCAAACAACAGACCACAATCTCCCGTTCAAGCGCAGAGGCTATGTACGACGTCGTCGTCAAGTGTTGTTGGCTCCGTCTGCTGCTCCAGGAACTTCGTGCTCCTCTCTCCACAGCGATTGTTGTATAATGCGATAACATTAGCACCGTCTTCATGATCGCTAACCCTGCCAATCACGATCGACATCCACTTCTTGCACGAGAAGATCACCTTGGGGAATGTCCGTGTCCTTCACATTCCTTCGTCCCATCAGTACCTGGACATCATGACCAAATGGCTTCCTGTACAATTGCTCACTAACTTTAGGGTCAGTCTTTGCATCCGCGATCCTTTCGCCACGACTGCAGGCGGGTATTAGGAATTATAAACCTTGATTCTAGCTGTAGTTATAGTTGTGTTTATAGCTGCGTGATAGGTGATATTACCTTCCATGTATACTCAACCATATTGGCTTTATATATGAAATCCACCCCCTGATTGGGTGTGAAGTGTCTCTATAGGTTGGTCATTTCCTCTCTATTAATACAAAGATATCCAGCTCTCCCGCATGTTCAAGAAAAAAATTGTTTGTGTTACATACTTATATCACCCCTCTAATTCCAAAAGAATAACACTATCTAGGGGCACATATTTTCATACTTTCTTTTGGGTGCTAATTTGTTTTATTACTGATAGTAAGATCCTACGTTGCCAGAATATATAACATTAGGATATTTCAACAACAGGTGAGGCTTGGTACCAAATCTCATTCACGGGATAAAGTGGTATTTTGGGAAAGTGCAACTTTGCCAGTCGTATGATGGATTGGACACACAAAAATATGAATAGGTTTTGTGAAATAAGATTTAAAATCTATTAGAATAGAAATAACATGTCAAAGCTTCTTATTTGGGTTGTGCCCATGCTCTACAACCAGATGGATTCCCGCATATTGCATTTCATGCTTGCTGCATAGAATACATGATTTCTAACAACACTTATTTCATGTGCTCCCAAATTTAGATACCGAGGAGTTTGTAATTTGCCTTCTTATGCAGTGTAAATTTACTCCGCTATCTTTCAAATGAGAGCTTGATAAAATCTTGTAGAAGTAACTCGATTGATGAACTAGTTTTAATAACCTACTAGTTAGTAGCCTTTCAGACAATGTATTTAATGCAGGTTGCTTATGTCAAAAATGGGTTGACATGTATATACACATCAACGATAAGATATAAGATGCTTCTGAAAGAATTGGAGCCTAGACTATGGCTAGAAAATAATGAAAAAACTAGACCGGCGGGGAAAGACAGAAGAAATCTCAGAGAATTTGTAGGAGGAATAGAGATGTGTATAATGGATTGATTGTATTGCACTAAGGCCTAGGCCAGTATATATTGGAGTACATGACTTGGAGGGCAAGCCTCCTATGGTATGATAGAGTTCAGATATCATCCAAATCTACCTATTATAGAGATATCCCAAATATACTCTAATATTCCCCCACAGTCACAGTGGGAGCACTACAGACGACGAGACTGGAGAAGAAGCCAAAGATAGGAACCAAAGGATTGACATCCCCCACAGACATAACCTCAGTGCAGTATGAATGCTGTGA
Organism: Panicum virgatum; assembly: GCF_016808335.1. NCBI lineage: Eukaryota > Viridiplantae > Streptophyta > Magnoliopsida > Poales > Poaceae > Panicum > Panicum virgatum. Next base: position 1,311,014 of record NC_053142.1, on the reverse strand, counting down.
TTGGAGCAAAACTGGCGAAGTCTCATGTGGATGATAGCCCTTTGTGCTAATGTCGAGGTAGCCGAGACAAGGGTGAATAGCCATGGTCGAGGATGCCGAGCGTATGGTAGACGTGGTCGAGGTAGCCGCACATGTAGCCGCTGGTGCGCAAGGGGGCGCCAAACAGTGGTGGCACGGAAGCGCTGTAGACGTAGGCGGTGATGCGTCGAGGACAAAGTGAGGATGATGCCATCAGCCAAGGCAAGTACTGGGTTTGCCAGACCCAGTAGCGCGTCAGGGACGAAGGCACGTGCCGTGTTGCCAATACAGATGTATAAGGGAGAGTGCACAACCAAGTCGCAGAATGTAGGGGACCAGCAGATGAGGTGTCGACAACAGTTGTGGTGTAGAACGGCGAGCGAGAAGAAGCCGAAGTAGCCCGCGGTTGTCGGAGTAGGCGAAGTAGAGACGATGGTGGTGGCAACGAGGTCGTGCTAGACAAAGCGTAGAGATAAAGTAGCCAAGCACTAGCCCAAAGGCCTGCTAGCTTGGCGTAGTGGTCGCGGTGGCGGCAAACAGCATGACGAAGACCATGTGCGCAAGGAGCAGCGACGCGAAGTCGGTGACGAGGTCGTGGACGTGGCCGGCAACGGTGAGGATGCAACGACGAAGAAGACCACAGTTGGCATCACTGCTCCCCGAAGAGTCGACGCATCGACAGTCCTCCGTACTCCATGAAGGAGCACAATCGATGAGGACAGATGTCACGGGAGCTGGGTGGATCATGCACGTTGGCTGATCAGACTGAATAGCGTGAGGCAAGACGACGGTGGGCGATGCCGGTGATGACGAGGACGAGCTAGCGAGGGTCGACGTGCGGACGAAGCGGCAAGGAGGGTGGTGCATACAGTGTCCCCTAGGGCGTCATTCATGTTGCCGTGCCGCACAGTCATAGGCAAGAAAGTAGCCGGTGAAATCGATGCTGATGTCGAGGTAGAGGTGCGAGGTCGACGAGCGACGCAATCTCGATCTCTGATCGGGCAAAAGAAAAGAGACACAGCAACATATCATGTAGAACCCCGGGTGCACGTAGCCGGCAGGGAGCCCTCACCTTTATCTGCTTCCATCTCTTCTGCCCATCACGACCAAAAACTAGAGTGCTAGAGAGAAAGAATCAGAGGGCGGGGACAGTCCGGCAGGCAGCGATGTGGAGGAGCGGGGCGGATCCCGTCGAGGTGGTTGTGGATCCCACCAGATCGAGCGGCTCCTTGCCTGGAGCCGTGGAAGATCTCGCCGGGTCGGGTGATTCCGCCTGGAGCAGCAACGGATCCCGCTCGGAGGTGGTGGCGCCCGGCGGCGGATTCCGCCAAGGCGGGCGGCGAGCCGTGGCCCGAAGGGGGACGGCGAATCCTGCTCGGAGGCCGCGTCGCCGATGATGGAGGGACAAGGTGAAGCGGGAAGTTGCAAGGGGGATTCATCGGCAACGGGCGGAAGTAGCACTCTACAGCCCCTGCTGCCACTAGGGGTGGAATCGAGCCGAGCCTCGACTTTTTTCGAGCTTTCTTCGAAATCAATATATTCGTATTTATTATAGTCTCCCGCGTTGTTTGATATGCAACTTCAAATCGAGCATAACGAGCCGAGCCGAGCCGAGCCTGCCAAAATTGACTTTTGTTCCAAATCAACTAATCTTTATTTTAAAAAAAGAACGAACGTAATCGGAGCAATTTTGAAACGAGCCACCGAGCCAGCTTAACGAGCTTTTTTTCCAGCCCTAGCTGCCACCATGACAGCAAGAGTAGGATGCGACTGCTGCAGCTTGCTGCGACTGCCACCACGACAGCGCGGAACGGAGTTGCCGTCGACAGCTTCCATAGCGGGTGATGAGGTATGACCAGGGTTTTCCTAACCGACTGTTTGCACCGAACCGGCGCCCACCGGTTTCGGTTTACCGGACCGGTTTGACCGGTTAACGGTAGAAACCGGTCAAATTCAAATTTGAATTCAAAAAACTCAGTTCAACCAGTTCGTACAGGTATACCGGCCAGTTAGACCGGTTTATCGGCCGGTTTGACTGGTAACCGGTCAAATTCAATTTTTTTTTTGGTTTAAATTCAAATGCCCGCAAAGTATACTAAATAAATGTTTGTATAACATATTTTAGTCTAAATGAACCCTCCAACCCTCTTTTGTACTACTTTTACATTGTATTTGTATACTTTTGTATGCACGCTTTTTTTTGTTTAACTTCAAATCCCCGCAAACTATACTAAATGAATGAATTTTTGAGAAATTTTGACACCATTAGATTCGTCGCACCTTGAAGTATTTTTAGGATTTTTTTGGGAATTTTTCATTTTTTTGAATTTAAATTTAAATTTTGAATTTGGGCCGGTTTGGTACCGGCCCAAACCGGAACCGGGCTGGACCGGTTTGACCGGGTTAGGTGAACCCTGGGTACGACTCGATCTACTGCTGCTTGACGCTGTGGTGGCGGCGGACTAACGGGATCTGTCGCGAAGAGGGGCACTGCCCTTGGCGGAGATCATGAGCGACCTCCCCAGGGGTGCGCTAGGTGGACGTCGAGGAGGCGCGCTGTGGAGGATGACCCGAGCGACGCAAGGAAGGCAGGGGCGCAGGTGGTGGTAGGGGAAGGTTTAGCCTAGGATCCCAAACCCTAGTCCCGGGATACCATGTAGAAGGAATAGAGATGTGTATAATGGATTGATTGTATTGCATTGAGGCCTAGGCCGGTATATATTGGGGTACATGACTTGGAGGGCAAACCTCCTACGGTACGGTAGAGTCCAAATATCATCCTAACCTACCTATTATAGAGATAAATATACTCTAATAGAATCTGGCTGAGAAAACCCCCAAACCCCGGCTTCACCCTATAGGGCCGCACCATAACATGGGCCGACCACTACCCACTGGGCTAGCAACCACTGTAACTACCCCCTAGTAGGAGGGACCAAACCAACCACAGTTGCCACTAGCCGGTGCCCTGCTACTATTTTTTGGGTTGCTAGCGAGGGTTTCTTTTTTTTTGCTGCCACTAGGATTTAAACCCTGGTCGGTGTATTCCTCAAATGGGAAGCAAAGAGTGTTGGTGCTAGAAAATAAAAAGATTACTGCCCTTTGTAATCAATATTATTGCTGTATATATTTATTGAGTTTAGCACTTTTTAATTGATTTATTAAGTTTTAAGGTAAACAAGGCACATAATAAATGATTAGCGTTTTATAATCTTTTTTGGTATATTACAATCAAAACTTGGAGCTAATGAATATAACTTGATACCAATATGTAGGCAAGGATGAAAAACATGGAAACACCCACAATATCTCTATATCAATCCACTAAGCTTCAACCGGAAAAGCCAAGGATGGAGAAAAAGGATGGTGAGGATATTTGTGCTCAAGGACGATTGGAACGAGTGGAGCATGAAGTAGCGGAACTGAAACAACTTTTCATTGCTTCTCAAAATAATGTAGAGATTCATTCATCAGTGAAGTTATTTGCTTACATTTGATATATACATATACTACATGCATGCATAAGATGAATGAAATATTTCTGTCAATATTTACCTCCCCTTTTTTGTTTGTAGGCTATAAGATGTGAAAATGCAGAAAGTGGTCTTCAGTCAGTTGTAGCTGAAAATCAGATTTCGTGCAATGTGATTGCCTTCCATTGTTGATTTTGTACTGCATTCCTTCACATCACTTTTTTTTTGTATCATACCAAGTTTATTTTATTGTAGATGGTACAAAAGAAGATAAAGGTACCAAATGGCTTGCCCCACGGAAAGAATAAGGAGGTTACATCTAAATATAAATATGATGGTGTCCTTCCCAGCAATGTCCCGTGCAACAATCCGGTATCTTCCCCTTTTGTTGCTTTGCCATTTAGATATATATAACAGAAATACTTTGGGAACATCCTCCTTTAGTTTATACCAACTCATGTTTTAGTCTAAACTTGAAAACTTCCAGAAGGGTGACACAATACTTTGTAGGTTATCCCTTCATTCTCCTTTTCTTTTTGCAAATTTGTTGCTAGTGCTGAGAACCAAAACAGTTGGTTAGCTATTTACCAAAGAAACTGTTTCCACAAGATATGTCGTCCACCTTTGATTAATCTATAGAATTTGACATATGTTTCCTCATTTGTACACAGAAACTGCAAATAAAGCCACCATTTAATACGCTTCATGGTAGGACAAGGAAGATTGATGCAGAAAGTCAGAATCAACGCAATGTGGTTAGCTTCCTTTGTATTTGTTTTATTAGTGCTTTTTTTTGGAATATTTACATGCTTTTTGCAAATTTGTTGCTAGTGCTGAGAACCAAAACAGTTGGTTAGCTCTTTACCAAAGAAACTGTTTCCACAGGATATGTCGTCCACCTTTAATCTATAGAATTTGACATCTGTTTCATTATTTGTACACAGAAACTGCAAATAAAGCCACCATTTAATACGCTTCATGGTAGGACAAGGAAGATTGATGCAGAAAGTCCGAATCAACGCAATGTGGTTAGCTTCCTTTGTATTTGTTATATTAGTGCTTTTTTTTGGAATATTTACATTACTGAACTTGCAAAATGCTTGATTACTTCTGTATAGGTAGAAGAAATGAAGCTTATGTTGTTTAGCACCAAAGATTTCTACAAATGTAGCTGTATACCTGTAACTTAGTGGTCTAATACGCTTTCATATTTCCTTCTGTTTAGGGTGGCAAAGAGGTTGTCTTGATTTCAGTAGGACGACCACGTACTCCAGTAGGCAAAGCTATTCTTGAACACAGTTCTCCATCTACAATAGTAGGGGGCATTGCACTTGGAACACAGTTTCGTAAGGTATTTCTAAGAGAGGTATTGCAATGGGATGCTCCACTGTTTCACAAATATGGGGGGATGAAGAAGATGTCTGATGCACTTTATTGCTCCATTCCATGGCCAAGTGTCCTAGTAATATCTTCAATTCATCATTTTAACTATTCTAGGTTATTTTTATTGCCACAGAACTAAAGAAGTAAAAATATTTTTTTTTGCAGGTTAAAGGTAATGCCATTGCTAGCAAGGCACCACTTTACCAACTGTCTCATCAACATATTATTAATTGCCTTCTGCTATGCGAAACTTGTGTTCTTCAAAAGTACCATGTGAATTTTCCTTGTATTTTCTCAGTTTTTGGTGTTTTATTGTTGACCACCTATATAGAGCTGTTGAACGATACATCTTTTAAGCAATTTCCAAAATTCTGCATTTGGTGTCAACTAGAATGTTGTTGGGAACATTCTCTAGTTTACATTGACTATTCTTTTTTTTATAAGATGTAGTTCTGAAGGCTTTTAAAAACATATTCCAAATTTTGGTTGTTTCCATAATTTGCAAGACAAAAAAAATTCCAAATCATTAATTTGGAGATGCATCTGAGCAGTCTTCTAAAAACAGATGCTAAGTTGCATGGAAAAGCTTGTGAGATTAGGTTCTATGTTTAGGAAATTGAAATTTTGATTTCTGAAAATTTACATGGAACAATGATTTGCTTGATGTTTTCTGTGACAATGGCTTCAACGTGGAATGCGTATGCTGCCACAGAATTGTTTTCTACGGCCAGCTATGTACTGGCCTCTTGTAAATAGGTTCATCCGATAGGGATGCTTACTGAGCATGCTGATCTTCTGGTTGCATGCATGCTAGCACTCACTGATTTTGTAGGTGTGTGCTCAATATTGTGTGAAGCATGCAATAGTATCATTAAATTCTATATGTATCTGATCTAGTTTTTTTATATAAATTGAAGTCAGTTGCTATCTTATTAGCGCAACAGCTAATTAATTCATTTGTGTCGTGTCATACAGGTCAGTAACAAAGCACCTCGCCGCCTCAAAATGGTGATGCGTCGTTTTGCAGATAACATCGATGTTGGGTAGTAATATATGCTATACTTTTTATCTTCAAATAGGTCAGGTACTTTTGGTATGAATGTTCTAATGGAATAATATCTTGATTGGGATGGATGTATTGTCTCTTTGCTGGTTCTGTTCATATGGGTGAAAATGTGTGGTGCTTTTTTTTCTTGAACGGCGCATTCAGTGATGAAAAGGTCCCACTGTCATGACTGAATAGGGCCCTACATCCCGTAAGTGAATAGGCTCCCACAGGTCATAAGTGAATAGAGTTCTATATTTAATTTAGGGAAAAATCCGGTTTACACCCTTCAACTATCGCAGAAGTTCGATTTTCAACCTTTAACTACAAAACCGGACAACATAGGCCATCCAACTGTCAAAACCGGACAAATTTGGCCCCTAGGGTGGTTTTCTATTTTGTGAGAATTAAAAATATTCAATTTTACACTAAAAATTTATAAGTAATTCATTTTAAGTCAAAATAATTATGAAACGGGTATCAAAAGTTTTTTAAAAATGTAACATATCTGTTGTTATTGACTTGTGAGATCTATTTTTTTTATGTTCATAATATTTGGTTGCTTGGAGTTATGCCTATTATTTTTAATAACTAAGATTCAAATGGAGCAGATAGGTTACATTTTTAGAAAAAATTTGGTACTAGCAGTTTCGTATTTATGATTTAAAGTGAATTAGTTTTGATTTTTTAGATCTAATTAGATAATTAGATTTATTTAATTTTTTTACAAAATGCAAAACCACCTCAAGGGCCAAATTTGTCCAGTTTTGACAGTTGGATGGCCTATATTGTCCGGTTTTGTAGTTGAAGGTTGAAAATCAGACTTTTGCGATAGTTCGAGGGTGAAAATTAGACTTTTCCCTTTAATTTATGTTAAAACTTGAGGGGTCAAACACAACGTAATAGAGAATTTGTTTCTTTCAAATTCTATTTTGTAAAAAATAGAATTTTTTTTGCAAAAAAATAATGTGCCTCGACTATTTTGCAAATACTACCTTCTATTTTCTAAGAATCACAATAGAAAACAGATCGCCCGGACCGTACTTTAAACGCATTCATACATTTTGCACATCAGTCCTTGAACTAATGTTAATTTCAGCACCTATCTTTTTTGCAAAAACACCCCCACCAGGCGCTTTTCATTTATCCCCTACCGCCACACCCGAACCATATCCCTCTCTGCCTCCTCCCCGCTACCGCCAACTCCCTCCCTCCCTCTCATGCTCCCCGCTGACACCTCCACTCTTCTCTTTGACTCCTCGCGGCCACCGCCTCTCTCCTACCTGGCTCCTTGCCACTGCCCTCTCCTTACCTCGACCACCGCCTCATGCCATGCGGATTCAATGAACCTGCTTGTAGTGCGGCCACCAGCAGAAGTGTGCGGCGATCCGGCGGACCCGCCTCCTGGACTACATTGCGCCGCTGTTGCACTGCACGGCCAAGCCGCGCCCCTCTGCTCCTATGCACATGCAGGACCCGCGCTGCCGCTGCTCCTCCTGGTTAACCCTACCTCCCCTCTCCATCGTCGCCAGCCACACCCTTCAACCCCTTCCCTCCGGTACCTGCTCTAAATGGACACACGAAGCTATGGACAGCACCCTCATGAGGCGCCGGCGATCGCAATTGGCGCTAGAAGATCGAGCGGTACAGCCACATCTCTCTCTGTTTTTCTTCTTCTTCCAATGAGTTGTTTAGCTCGATCTCGCAGTTCTAGTGATTTTAGGGGAAGAGGATTTCCGTTTCTGTACAAAAGGGCATGATACGGAAGCACTAGCACTAGCACAGCACACTAAGCTGGTTGTTTTCGTTACCTTGCTACACAGATTTGAGGATTGCATCAATAGATGATTGCGCACCTTTCGTTCATTTTATGGACAACTTAAAAATAACCTAATATGACCCGTGCTGCCTCTGGTCCTCCTTGACCCTACTCGCCCTCTCCGTCTCTGTCACGGGTCACACCCTTCAACCCCTTCCCTCCGGCTACCTGCACTAGGGGGGCGCACGAAGCCATGGACTGCGCCCTCGGACAAGGCGGCAGTGATTGCCGACCAGCGCCAGAAGGTCGAGCGGTACTTCCACATCTCTCTCTATTTTTCTTCTTCCTTCAATAGGTGGTTTAGCTCGATCTTGCAGTTCTGGTGGTTTTAGGGGAAGAGGTTTTCTGTTTCTGTTACAAAAGGGCATGATACAGAAGCACTAGCACCGCACAATAAGCTGGTTGTTTTGGTTACCTTGCTGCACAGACATGAGGATTGCATCAATAGATGATTGTGCACCTTTCATTCATTTTATGGACACCATATAAATAGCCTAATATGACTAGGAGTTTCCCTGTGTGTTGGCAAATTGGGCAATGTGGGTCGTTTAAGTTTTCTTTGCATCTTCAATCGCAACATCTCAGTGTATGGAGATCTAACATTGTCCTATTGACACATATGAGAGTTTAGTCATGAGTGTGAATCCAAATAAGGCATTGCAACTTAAATGTTTGTTCAAGACTAAAGAATGTTTAGTAATTCCATTCTGAATGATGTTCAAGACTAAGGAAACAGGGATATGAAGGTTCAATAACTATTTTATTTATATAAGATCTACATGGCAAGTTATTGAGCAATCAATAATTTTCATTTCTTTGTTCTAACACATCGAATGATATCCATGTTTTTGCTTCCTACGGTATAAGTAACCGAATCCTTCAGTGTCTTTTAGGTAAAAGGTTACTATAAATCAATAACTAGGATAAGTGATCCAGATCCTGTATGATGGAAAACTCCCAAAGCTGTAACTGAAAGCAGGAATTGGCTTAGGAATGGGATGATTGATTGAAGGGAGTACAAGGTACATTATATAGGCAAGAATCGTCTAGGGTTTATAGAACACACCCAATCAACGGTGATCCATGCCTATTACACATCAATCTACCATAAACCAAGGCAGCCAGGCCATTAAGCCAGCGCCCTAAGCCCATTGGGCCTAGCCCAATCTATCACGCTAACACCCCCCGCAGACTGATCGTCAGCCACTGAGCACGTTCAGACTGGACCTGAACTCCGTGAACACCGAAGATAGAAGACCCTTGGTGAAGATGTCTGCAAACTGAGAGGAGGTTGGTACGTGCAGAACCTTCAGATCACCGATGGCGACCCGTTCATGAACGAAGTGAAGATCAATCTCGATGTGCTTGGTACGTTGATGCTGGACTGGGTTGGAAGACATGTAGAGAGCACTGATGTTGTCACAATACACCAGTGTAGCGCGACGGAGAGGGGCATGAAGCTCCTGGAGAAGCTGGCGCAGCCAAGATGCCTCAGCAACACCATTAGCTACTGCACGGTACTCGGCTTCAGCACTGAATCTTGACACGGTATTCTGACGCTTCGAGGACCAGGAGATAATATTGTCCCCAAGAAACACAGCATAGCCCGAGGTGGACTTGCGTGTATCCGGACAGCCTGCCCAGTCATCATCAGTGTAAACCTGAAGATCAGTCTAGGAACATGGTCGCAGCAGAAGACCAAGGTGGAGGGTGCCTCGAACATAGCGAAGAATCATTTTGAGAGCCGCTAGGTGAGGTTCCCGTGGGTCATGCATATGAAGACAAACCTGCCGCATAGCATATAAGAGATATCCGGACATGTGAACATCAAGTACTGGAGAGCGCCAGCAAGACTCCGGAAATCCGTGGGATCTGAAACAGGGGCACCATCAGCTGCAGCAACCTTGGGATTAGTGTAAACCGGAGTAGAACACGGTTTGCACTCTGCCATCCCAACACGATCAAGGATCTCCAGCATGTACTGTCTCTGAGAAAGAAGAAGACCATCACCACAGCGCTGAACATGCATACCAAGGAAGTGATGCAGCTCACCAAGATCCTTCATGGAGAACTCCTGCTGGAGAGCTGAAATAATCCGTCGAAGAAACTCTGGAGATGAGGCAGTGAGGACAATATCATCAACATAGAGCAGTAAGTACACTGTCTCGGATCCATGCTAGGTAGACGAAGAGCGAAGTGTATGACTTGGCTTCCAGAAACCCAAGAGAGAGTAGATGTGTGGCAAACCGACTATACCAAGCTCGAGGGGCCTGCTTCAACCCATATAGGTACTTGTTGAGACGACAAAAGAAGTTCGGATGGGTAAGATCCTCAAAACCAGAAGGCTGCACACAATATACTATCTCAGTAAGCGTTCCATGCAGGAAGGCATTCTTGACATCAAGCTGATGGATAGGCCACTGACGAGAGAGAGCCAAAGAGAGGACTATCCGAACAGTGGCTGGCTTCACCACCGGGCTGAAGGTCTCCAAGAAATCCACGCCGGGTCGCTGAGAGAAACCGCAAAGAACCCATCGCACCTTGTACCGCTCAAGAGATCCATCCACCTGGAACTTGTGCTTGAAGATACACTTCCCAGTGACTATGTTGACCCCTGCAGGGCGAGGCACAAGATCCCAAGTGTGATTCTACAAGAGAGCATCATGTTCTTCTACCATAGCGGCGCACCAATTGGGATCGGCGAGGGCGCTAAGGTAGGTCTTCAGGGACGGGAGACAGAACTGCGGCGTGGAGGATGGGCCAAGCGGGCATCCTGTATCCACTCTTGGCGTGCATCGCCATGGTGTGCTCGTTGCTCATAGGAGCGACAGCGACGGCGCCCTTGGGCAAGGGAGCTGGGCTGGCTGGAGCAGGAAGAGGATCACACGGGCGGCGTGAGTACACCTTGGTGATGACGCGTGAAGGGAACCCGGGTGGCGAGCCGAGGGGCGCACGCGGCGCACTGGAGGATGTCGTGGTCGTGCGTGGCGCGGGAGGTGTTCACATGGCCTTGCCTGGGGTACTCGGCGCGCGACGTGCAGGCGGGACGTAGAGCGCGCGCACCGGGGACCCAGAGGAAGACACCGACGTGGCCACGTGTGGCGCGGGAGGTGTCGACGTGGGCCGTGGCGAGGTTACCCGAAGCTCCAGGGGGCGCGCCTGGGGTACCCGGCGCACGGCGCACAGGAGGGACGTAAAGCACGCGCACCAAGGACCCGAAAGAGGAGGCCAAAGGTGCCGTGGCGTCGGGGGTGGCTGCAGGGGGACCTGCGGCTGTCACAACTGGACAGGCAGGTGAGGCGCCGAGAGGACCTATAGGAGAAACATTATGCAGCGATCCAATAGGAACAGGCACAACATCAGTAGCATTCAAAAACTAAAGTCCGCACCCTGGAGAGGGCCATCACGCTCAGCAAAAGGGAAGGCAGTTTCATCAAAGATGACATGCCTAGAGATGATGACTCGATTTGTGGAGAAATCAAGGCAGCGGTATCCTTTGTGGTGAGCGGAGTAGCCAAGGAAGACATAGAGCGGGGGGCGAGTTTATGGATGGTAGTGGCAGAGAGGTTTGGGTAACATTTGCAGCCAAAGACCCGAAGGTGATCATAGGCCGCCGGTTTGCATAGAAGGGCAAGGTGCGGCGTAGAGAAGTCGAGAGTCTTGGTCAGCAAAATGTTAAGGAGTGAGGTCGCCGTGGAGAGGGCCTCGACCCAGTAGCGGGGAGGCATGGCGGCCTGAAACAGCAGGGAGCGAACGACATTATTAATGGAGCGAATAATACATTCGGCTTTACCGTTTTGAGGCGAGGTGTAGGGACAAGACATTCAAAATGAATGCCCCTAGTGAGGAAGAAAGTGCAGGTAGTGGAGTTTTCAAACTCTTTGCCATTGTCACACTGAATGGCCTTGACGCTAGCGCCAAACTGGGTGGAGGCGTAGGTGAGGAAGTTGGAGATCGCGCTGAAAGTGTCAAACTTAAATCGAAGAGAAAAAGTCCACAAGTAATGAGTGCAATCATCAAGTATGACCAAATAATATTTAAATCTCGAGATGCTAACAACAGGAGACATCCATAGATCACAATGAATAAGATCAAACTGATGAGTAGAACGAGATGATGATGCATGAAAGGGTAGACGAACATGGTGCCCTAACTGACAAGAATGACACAATTGTGAACAATCCTCTAGCTGAAAAGAGACACTAGACGTGAGCTTTGACCATGCCTCGTGACCAGGGTGGCCAAGACGTTGATGCCACAGCGGAGACGAAGCCTTGGCGACAAGGGAGCAGGCTGGTGGGAGGCGCAGGGGGTACAGCGGCCCAGAGCTATTGCACCTGACGATCTCGGTCTGTGACGGAAGGGCCTTCACAGAGCAACCAGCAGGGTCAAACTCAACAGAGCAATTGTTATCGATAGTAAATTGGCGAACAGAGATAAGATTCTTAATAATATGTGGTGATACAAGAATATTATTAAGATGTAATGAAGGAGATAACTCTGTGGAGCCAGTGGCAGTAACCTGGATAATAGAGCCATTACCAACAACAATAGATGAAGGAGTAGGATACCATGGGGAACATGCATGCGAAAGTATGTGAGGCAGAGATGTCTTGTGAGAAGTAGCACCTGAGTCGAAGTACCACCTGAGTCGAAGTACCAATCGTAGGACGGGGGCTGATTCAGTGATGTTGTGCTGAATGCAGAGGCGAACAACTGCTGGTCCCAGGAGGTCAGGCCGGCCATGGGGTGATAGAGCCCTGGGGCAGTCCACTGGCTGGTCCCATCGGGAGGTGCAGGAGGCGCAGTGACCTGCTACTACTTGGGGGCGACGGGCGGCAGCTGCGGCTGAGCGAAAAACGCCTACTGCTGTGGAGGCCGTGCCGGCGGAGGGAGGGGCGCCAGGGGTGGGCAGGGACCAGGCCACATCTGAATGGTCCCTATCCACGGGTTGTAGAAGGTGGGCCAACCTGTGCTCCTGCCGCCAGACGTGGCACCGGCTTGCTGTTGCTGGGCGCTGGGGGCCTGCTGGCCTACGCCTCCTGTGCCGCTGGTGCTGCCTGTGCTGCTGCTGTTGCCACCGCCGCGGTGCTTGTTGCGGCAGTTGGCGGACTTGGTGTTGGTCTAGGAGGAGAGGCCCCCCTAGAATTTGGGGCGGGCTGCTGCTGGGAGGCAGGGGCAGCAGACTTGACGGAGGCGGTGAGGGTGGCGGCCGGTGAAGACTGGCGATGCTCCAGGGTGATTTCCTCAAGAATGATGTCATCACGGGCTTCCAGGAAGCTGGGGAAGGGGCAGGCGCGCTGTAGGAGAGTCCCAACGTGGGTGAAGCGCTCATTGAGGCCACGAATCACATTGAGGACGAGAGTCCTGTTGGTGATGACCTCGCCGAGGGCGCTGAGATCGTCGTCCATCTTCTTTAGGCAGCGGCAGTACTCGGTGACAGAGAGGTCGCCCTAGACAAAGTTGCGAAACTTTGTCTCAAGCTGGATGGAGCGTGCCTCACGGTTGCCGAGGAACTAGGACTCCACAGCAAGCCAAGTGTCCCTGGTAGAGATGCCATGGGAGGAGATGATCTCGGCCAGGTCATCGGTGAGCGTCCCGAGAATCCAGGACTTGACCATGCAATCCATGTGAGTTCAGTCCGGGGAGACAGTAGCAGGGGCGTCGAGGTTGACGTTATCCTGGAGGGAGAACTTTCCAAGGGTGAGCAAGAATTGATCATGCCAGCGGTTCAAGTTACCGGAGTCGACGTCGAGCATGATGGAGACAAGGCTCCGGATGCTGGTGACGGCGATCGCCTGGGCATGCAGGTTCAGGAGGGCTGCAGCCTCGTGAAGAAGCATGGTGGCGTGGAGATTGGTGGGGTCGTCGTCGCCGTCGCGGGGAGGAGGCTTTGGGGGAGCGATGGCAGCCTCGGCGTCGGCGCGCTCGAGGGACGCACACGCCAGGGCGGCGTCGCGAGCGATGGCGGCGGCCGCGGCCTCCTCCTCAGCCTGGAGGGTACGCGCCATGGCTGCGTCATAGGCGTCCCGCAGCTCCTTGGCGAGACGCTGGGCTTCTAGGACGGCGGCGTTCGCAACCTCCTAGGCCGTGCGCTGGTCGATCTCGCCGTCCTGGGTGGCCTTGGCGGCGGCGGTGGCTGCGGCGGCGGCAGCGGCAGATGGGGAGGACGGCGGGGTCCCGGCCATGGCGCAGCACGGAGGACCAGCGCACGAGGGGAAGGAGGGCGCGCACGGCGAGGAGCCGGTGCGCGAGCACTACACGGTGAGGAGCCGGCGTGCTAGGGCAGCGGAAGGAGGATCCGAGGGACTCGGACTCTTGATACCATGAAAGCTGGAATTGACTTAGGAATTGGATGATTGATTGAAGGGAGTCAAGGTACATCATATAGGCAAGGATCGTCTAGGGTTAATAGAACATACCCAATCAACGTTGATCCTTGCCTATTACACATCAATCTACCATAAACCACGGCAGCCAGGCCATTAGGCTAGCGCCCTAAGCCCAGTGGGCCTAGCCCAATCTTTCACGCTAACAGCAACTTTCAGGTTGGATTGCTGAACCACATCATTGATGGCAGTCTTAGTTTATGTTCCTTTTGTGTTTGTATATCTGATTCACAAATTTCATGTTATTTGGTAGGTTGGCTGGGATGAGCTCACATCAAGTAAAAGGTGGAACAGAGTTTCCTATTGTGGATTACATAAACATGGGTAGAGTTGCTTGCTATGTATAGCATGGTTCTTTGATTTAGAGCAGTCTGCTTACGAGTTTTGTCTCCTTGTGTTGTGTGGAATATTGTATCCTTCACCGGTAAGAAAAAGGGAGAACAGATACTTCTTTTCTTTGCACAGTTATATATGATGGCTCCTCATGTTGTGTAGAATATTATGTCCTTCACGGGTAAGAAAAAAGGAGAACAGATACTTCTCTGCTTTACAGAGTTATGTTCTTTGATTTTAGAGCAGTCTGCTTTTTTTGTTTTCTTGTTTGCACAATCACATGTTGCTGCTATGGTATTTGTTTGCGCACTCACAGATTGCTGCTATGGTAGGATTTATCATACATGACTTTCATCTTGCTTGCTGTGTAGAACATGGGTAGAGTTGCTTGCTTATGGCGTGGATCTTTGATTTAGAGCAGTGTGCTTTGGAGCTTTTTTTTTTATGTTTCCACTGTTATTGCTATGGTTCGAGAGTAGCATGATTATTGCCATCGTCTTTTGGTCTACCTGCAAGGATGATGGGTTACACATAGTGATGTGGATGTCAAAAATGTTTGCTAAATGCTAATGCATCTTGTGAGGACCATAGATGTAGTGGGAAGCCCAAGTACCATGTAGAGTTGTACTTACCCGACTACAAGGGCAAGTAGAAGGCCCATTGAAAAATTAGTTATATTTAATTTTTTATTATTAAAATTGACAATTTCAACTTAACGGCCTGCTAATTCTACTATGCCTTTGAACTGATAGTTTATTCTTTGACGAAATTAACTGATAGACATATCTGTTCACTTAGGCAATGTCGATTCGACAAAAAAACTTGTGTGGCGACTGGGATCGCCATTTTTATAGGTGTAGGTCTACCTTGCTTGTTCTAAATCTATAATATAAGGAACCAAAACAATTGAAACACTTTTTACCAAGATTAATAAGCATGTACCCCTCACGGCGTCCCCATCTGTCAGGTCTCCAATCTTGAGAGCCCACGGTGGACCTATAGAAATTGAAAGATACAAAATGAATCTCCACTAATCAAAAATATTTTGTCACCCGGCGCTGGTTTACCCGCCCACCCATACCCACTTTGTTTAGTTTTGGCAGGTTCGCGTGTTTCCTTCTTTACAGCGTCAACTACGCCTGTCAGGTCGCGCTCGTGGGGCTTTTACATTTTTACCATTATAACGGATGTTGCTCATCAGATTATCACTCTTAGAATGACACCTACAACTATATCAGTGGAGAGAAGTTTAAGTTACAATTTTACCACATTTGCTGATGTGGCACGCCACGCCAGCCCAACACAGTGGCGCCCTGTCAGCTGGCTCAGATGAAATGTCTTTCCTGCCTCTGATTTGCCCCTCTCCCCCTCTCCGACAGCTGGGTCCCACAGCTCATCTCACTTCCATGTGGGCCCCACATTTAAGTTCTATCTCCTACCTCCGGCACCTGAAGACTGAGGTCCAAGGGCCACCTGAAGCCCGGACCGACGAGCTCCGCCAGGCGCGCTTGCCCCCGCCGCCTCAGTCGGCGGCGGCGGCGCGGGTCTCGCGGGGCTCGCCAACCAGATTCGCCAAATGCCAATCCAAAACCATGTGGCAAGGATGGATGACGACAGTGGCATTTGGCGGATAGTTGCCAATCCAAAACCATCCATCGAGAAGTGTTTTGAACACCAGATTGATGCTCCTCTCCAGCCTGGTCTCCACGGTGCAGCCGTCCGGGTAGTAGAGCGGGCAGCGGTCCAGCACCTTGTGCAGCGGGATGCTAAGCTGCTGCGAGAGCACGCCGAGTGGGTTGGCGTGGATTTCGGTGATAATGCTGTCGCCGAGCTCGACGGCGGCCTTGTCCCCACCTAGGGGGGTTGTGTAGGCGCAGCCGCCGGAGCGCACGCGGCCTCCGAGGACGAGCACCCGGAGGCCGAAGTGGAGCAGCTGCTGCGTGGCGGCGAGCCCCGCGAGGCCCGCGTCGCCGACGATGACCGAGGCAGCGGGGGTGGGTGCGCCTGGCGAAGCTCGCCGGCCTGGGCTTCAGCCTTTGGGCGCCGGAGTTACGAGACGGAACTTACATGTGGGGCTCACATGGAAGTGAGATGAGTTGCGGTACCCGGCTGCCGGAGAGGGGAAAAAAGAGCAAATTAGGGGCAGAGAGGACATTTCACGTGAGCCTGCTGACAAGGCGCCACCGTGTTGAGCTGGCGTGGCGTGCCACATAAGCAAATGTGGTAAAATTGTAACTCAATCTTCTCTCCGCTGGTATAGTTTTAGATGTCATTAAGTGATAATCTAATGAGCGCCGTCCGTTATCTATACTATAAGGATCCATGGAAATTAAAATCTTTCTCATCAAGACTAGCCCCCATACCCACCTCACAACTCAACACTTTTGGGCCCACCTGGAAGCAAAATTGATCGACCAAAAGTGGAGACAGACGGATTGACGTTGCGCGCCCCGTGCAAACCCCGCGTCCCCTCCCGATGACTCCCGTTTTTTTTTCACCCCGCCTCCACATACCCCTCTTTGTACCCGTTCTGTCATTGGTCGTGATCATCGCGGACCCTCACGCCGTAATCATCGCGAGTTGCCCGTTTTTCCGAGCGGCAAGGCGCGCTGTCATCGCGAGGTTCCCGTTTTTGCCCGGTTGCTGGGTCGAGGCTGCGGCGGCGGTGATCGAGAGTACGTGGAGCCCAGGCGGCGGTGGCGGCCTCCAACGTCCAGGCCGCGGTGTGCCAGAAGCCGGGTGCGGCCGGGACGCACGACGCCGTTCCTCCTTCTGCCGCTGGTACATCGCCGAACCGTCGCCCTCGCCATCGCCCTCGATCACGCGATCGCCCTCGCCGCCACCATCGCGTCCTTGTCCCCAGAATTGCACATAGAGGCTGCAGACAACCGATAGAAAAAGATCCAGAGCAAAGAGACGCTCTCGGGTTCATCTCCGATACCAAGGTACGTACGGGATGACCTCTCGCTCGATTCCTACTACGTAGTACGTACCCTCCGTCCCTTCCTCTCGATATAGTCAAATGACTTGGTTTCATCATACTGCTAGGACTCTGTGATGATGATGCCTCTCTCATCTAGGGTTTTTCTATTAGATATTGTTGTTTAATTTGACATGCTGCTTGATCAGTTGTTAGTTCTATTTATTTGCTTCGTGCTTAATTAGTTTTGACGCTAACATAGAAAATATATATCAGATCCTTGCCTCGTTCGTTTAAAAATCGGATTCCGCCTTGGCGCGTGACCTAGCCGGCGACGCCAAGGCCCCCTAGCCCGCGGCACGGTGGTTCCTGCCTCTCTGCGTCGCCGGCGATCCCATCGTTGGCGACCGCCCCTCCAGGCGCGCTGGGTTGTAGCTGCATGATCAGGACATGCGCTGATGCTTCTCCGACGTACCCAACACAAAGCGGCCATCGTTGACGACTTTCGCGGCTTGTAAGTCATGCCACACTGACGTAACATGTTGCTCATCCTAAACCCTACCCTCACGATTTGTCTTTTTGCAATATAACGCTGCAGTCGCCGATAAGTGTTCACTGTACTTGCTTCCCCAAGAGACGGACACCGACCGACCGGGCGCTCACCTCGGTCTACCGCTGTCTACACTGATGGCACGCCGCAACAACGACAACAGGCGTCTTCCGCTTGGGGACATAACAAACACCCATAATCAGGATCCTGGGTCTAAAAAAAGAAGAAAAGACCTTGAAGATGGTGAGTCACGCGACATTATTTGATTCAATTACGGCAACTGTATAAACTAATTCACGCGTGTGCGTTAGACGAAGATTTGATAAACGTAAGGCGTCGAAAAGCTAGAAATCGCTATGCAAATATGCCGCCAGATAAGAAGGCAGAGCTAAATGCGAAGAGAAGAGAAAACTATCATCGACGAAAGGCAGAGAAGCAAGCAGCAGGTTCGTTTCACGTTGCTAAATAAATTATGAAGTTTATGTTGCAGATATTGTTTTTTGAAATTTATTGTTACGTCTAGATGGAAGTGCATGTCTGACGAACACACCGTGTCTGCAGTGTTCCAAAATAATGGAACAACAGGTAAGTCCGGTTTATAGATATTCCTGATCTTGATTTGATGACTAATGGTGTTAATTTTGTTGATAGTATTTTGTTTTTTAAAATATATTGTTACGTCTAGATGGGAGTCCATGTCTGACGAACACACCGGTGTTTGCAGTGTTCCAAAATAGTGGAACAACAGGTAAGTTCGGTTTATAAAAATTGCTGATCTTGATTTGATGATTAATGGTGTTAATTTTGTAGATAGTATTGGAGAGCACCCCACCTTCTGCTGTGTTTCGAGTGGGAGGGACTGTTGGTTTAGGTTCAAGTCAGCAAACACACGCCGACACTAATCATCGTGGCCCGGGTTTGGGCAATAGTATGTCTCTAGGTAATTAATGAAATCTATATGTATCCCTCCATTCCAAAATATAGGTAATTAACCTGTTATTTTTTGCATTACAGCATTTACGGATACACCCAGCTCAGCATTGTTACGTGATGATTATGGAATTCCACATTTCGCGGAGACACAGAAGTCGCCTGTGTTCCACATTGCTGGATCTGCAGGTACGTGCGATCTTATGGCATTATAATAGTACTGTCAGACACCTCACCTCTTGCTCTTTTCCATGTAGATGGATCTACAGTTTTCGATGAGTCTGGATGTGTTTCGAAATATCAAACACACGTGACCGCGGCTAGAAATAAAACTGGTTTGTCAGCTGATTTATCTTTGAATTGAATATTTGAACCCCGTTTGTTAATGATGCAACCCACTGTGTGCACCTGATGTGTAGATGTCCTACTAGCTTCTGTTGTAAATGACTCACCTGATTGGCTTCGTCGCAACGAAGCATATACACAAACATTTAGCGCAATGAGCAATCTTGATATGGCCGTCACAAACACTGTGGAAACAGGTACAATTGATTGATTTTTAGTCCATTCTTCCACATGCCATCTTCATTTTTTTGACAGGTACTGTTCCCACTATGTCTCCCGGCACTGCAAGAAAACAAAAAAAAAAGACAGAGAGAGAATTAGATATGCTGCGATGTCAAATGAGAAAAGGCTTCAACGGAATACAAGAGACAGGGAAGCATGGAATTGTAGGAAAGGTGAAGGTACATAATAAGGTTTCAATTAATGTAGCATTTTTTATTTCAATTAATTATATATTGTAACTATAAATTATTACAGGAATAGTCAAACCCGATGAAGGAAGCCGTCAGAGAAACAATCTTAGACTAGGTACATCATGGTCCTAACAAATTATATTTACATTTACATGTAACAGCCTTTTGATTGGTTCATGCTTTGAGGGCAGATCTAAACAGTGGAAAATCAGAATTTGACTCTGGTATTTGGGAACCAGATGATGAGATGTTAGCCGCACAAGAAGGTATGATCCAGTAATTATTTTTATGAATGAGAACACATTTACTTGATTCAGACGTAGAAACAATATATCTAAATAATAAAATGGTTTTTACAGAGGAAGATCTAGATTGCAGAGCGCCAGATGATAGTGTTTTTTATTGCGACTTTCTCGTAGATGATGAAGCAAGAGTCTACCATAATAATGGTTTGGAATCATTATTATCTCGATAATTTAGTGTTCTACTGTGCTTCAATGAAATCTAAGTACATGATTAACGTATTGATGCAGACGTTTATTTCGAGACTACTCGGGATCCAGATGTGGTAGTGTTGGACAATGATTGTTACGATCGAGTGTACAAAGATTTGCCGGCTCACCATCTTGTATTGAGGAAGGTTCCGATATGCGAGTATTGTGGTGCTATAAGGTTTCCAAGTGAGGGACCAGGTTTTTGTTGCAGGCAAGGAAAGGTTAATATAGTTAACACACCAGTTCCTGATGAATTGCGCCGACTTTTTTTGCTTTCACTAGCTTTGGAGCTACTGTGGATCAACGGGTCGCTACTGCCGCTAGTGATTATTTCTTGCCAATATTGTGTTCATTATTATGTACATTGCAATTCACTAAAATTGATGATTTTGCATGCTAATATTTTGTATATAGGTACTGGTATCTATACTTTCAAAGTGCATGGACAGATTTATCACAGATTAGACCAGCTGCAACCGGGTTTCATATGCAGTTGTACTTCTATGACACAGATGAGACCCTATCACACAGAAGCAAAAGATCACCCCATCTTGATTCAAGATTGATTCGGACGATTCTTCAAATTCTCAAGAACAACCCGTATGTTCGTGTCTTCAAGAGTGTTGGAGAAATGCAAAATTTAGATGAGTTGAAAATTGAATTGAACACCAGTATTTCGGTTGATCAAAGAAGATATAACGCACCTGCTATGGATCAAGTTGCGGCTATCTGGCAGGATGGCTCTGAGGAAAGAAATAAATTTAAACGGAGTATTATGGTTTATCCAAATTCTGGTCATCCAGAATTTATACGGGTGTACCATGATTGTTACGATCCGTTAGCTTACCCTATCCTGTGTCCCGGTGGTGAGACTGGCTGGGAAGACAAGAGTATATTGCTGGAGGAAAAACCCACAATACGCTTTCCTCGAACTAGAAGAAAGTATACAAAGCGCAAAACTGATGGTATGACATCCATATGTCCTACTCGATTATTACTTGTTAGTTAAAATATTTTAACCATTTTTTAAGTAGATGGCGATTTACTAATATATTTCTATTACCATATTAACAGATAATCATATTGCTCCTTCTAAAAAGGCAAGAAAATCAGGTGTCAAGTAGAATCAAGTACAACCAATCAGTCAGACGACGCATTCAGGTTGCAATATATAATCACTTTTGATTCAGTCATGATTAATGATTTTTAGCATTTACAATAGCACTTATTATGGTCTTGTAAATTTATAGCTCCTTATATTTGTGAGGATGAGGAGGAAGACGACTGTGACAACAACATGGCTGAGGATGGTGATGGAGGTAAACTTCATATTAACATGTTGTTCAATGTAATTTTATGAATGTTCGTTTAGCTTAAATACAATGGTTAATTTTTTATCAGTGCTCTTATCCTGTTCTTATTATTTAAATAACCAGATGGTGGGGGTTCGCGTCTGCATGTCAGTGCGGGGGAGTATTACTGCTATATTATGCAGATCCGCAGCGATATTTTTAATATATTCTTTTATGGTGGAAGGCTTTTCCAGCAATAGATAGTGGATATGTATGTGAAAATTGAGAGTATGCGACTAGATTGGTACTCCCATCCAGACCACCAGAAAATTATTAGGGCAGACCTCTATTAGGTATAATAAAATATGTTCATATCATATTTCAGTACTCTGCTGTTTTTATTTAATGTGTTGATTGATTCAAGTTGATGTGTTTTCAATGGCAGAGTATAATGGACACCCTTCTTGCCGGTGAGAATAGGGGTTTGAAGGCTGATAAATTAGTTGTTTTGTCTAAAAATTTCCTCGGAAGTGATAGAGATGTGCAGTGCAGGTTTATGGATGCAATGTCATTGGTTGCTAAATATGGAAAGCCAGATTATTTTTTAACCATGACTTGCAACCCCTACTGGCTAGAGATCACAAAACTTTTGTTGCCTAGTCACAAAACTTTTGTTGCCTAGTCAGACACCTCAAGATAGACCTGATATTGTGGCGAGGGTTTACCATGCCAAACTCATTGATTTTCATGATTTTGTGATTAAAAAGGGTCACTTTGGAAAGGTGGCAGCCTGGGCACATGTTACCGAGTTTCAGAAAAGAGGTTTGCCGCATGAACATTTCTTGCTTATAATGGAAAGCAGTTCAAAGCTTAGTGGGCCTGATGATTTTGATAAATATATTTCTGCAGAACTACCAGATGAAAAGAAATATCCTCTTCTCCATGAACTTGTATGCAAACACATGATGCATGGACTTTGTGGTGTTCTAAATAAAAAGTGTGGTTGCATGCAAGATGGTGCATGTCGTTTCAGGTACCCTAAACAATTCAGTGAGACCACTTTACAGGGAAAGGATGAATATCCTATATACAGAAGAAGAAACGATGGTCACAAGGTTTTTGTGCGAAAGAAATGGTTAGATAATAGATGGATTGTACCATATAATCCTACACTCCTGATGAGATATAATTGCCACATCAATGTTGAAGTTTCCAGCAGTACTAAGAGTTGCAAGTATCTATATAAGTATGTATACAAGGGCATGGATTGTGCATCATTTTCAGTTGCAAATAATGATCAGAATGGAGAGATAGAGATCAATGAGATTAAACAGTACAGGAAGGCACGGTGTATTACGTCTATTGAAGCCGTATACTGGCTCTATAGGTTCCCAATGTATCCTATGTATCCTCATGTTTTGCAGATGCAAGTTCATCTTCCAAGTATGCACATGGTCCCATTCAAAGATGACGACAACCTTGAAGATGTACTGGAACGTGCTAGAAATCAGAGATCTATGCTAACAGAATTCTTTAGAATGAATATTGAAGATCCAAATGCATGGAGATACTTATACAGGGAATTTCCAGAACATTATACATAGAACAAGTCCAAAAAAAATTGGACTCCTAGGAAAAGGCAATTCCAGATTGGAAGGTTGGTGTATGCGTACCCGTCTGAGGGCGAAAGATTCTATCTTCGAGTTCTTCTAAATCATGTTCGAGGTCCAACATCATTCATAGCAATTAGAACGGTCCGAGGTGTGGTGAGCCCTACTTTTAGAGAATGCTGTGAGAAAGTTGGTCTTGTCGAAACAGATAGTTCACTCGACAATGCACTTAGCGAAGTAGTAGCTTTTCAGATGACATGTGCTCTCAGAAGAATGTTTGCCACTACTATGGTTTATTGCGAGTACACAAACATTCGTGCCCTCTGGGACAAACATTTTGAATCAATGGCTGAGGACTATGTGTGTGTTCATGGAAATTCTTCAAGTGTTGAACAATTTGTCCTTAGAGACATCGCGGATATTCTCTCCTCGATGGGTAAAGACATTAGAAATTACGGCCGGCCACATATGCATCAGTCTGGTAATATATTTTTCCAACTTTATTTGCGATGCTGCGTTACTATTATTATTGTTTATTGTATACTTATACTTATAATTAAAATTTTGGCCGAACAGGTGAGACAAATAGAGATTATTATAGGGAACTAACTGAGGAGAGGAAAATTGTTGTATCTGATGAAGATATTAAATTAGCCGAGTCTCTCAATACTGAGCAAATGGAAGGTTTTAACGAAATTTTTGATCATGTCATCAGAAATAAAGAGAAAGCTTTCTTTGTGGATGGTCCTGGTGGGACTGGCAAGACATATCTTTACATGGCTCTTTTGGCCAAAGTTCGATCTATGGACCGTATCGCAGTGGCTACAGCTACATCCTGTATTGCAGTATCCATCATGCCTGGTGGTCGTACGGCTCATTCGAGGTTCAAAATTCCCATAAAACTTCAAGATAATTCTGTTTTCAATTTTACCAAACAAAGTGGTACTGCAGCACTATTGCTTGAGGCATCTTTAATTATATGGGATGAGGTGTGATGACACGAAGGCAGGCTATGGAAACACTTGACAGATCGTTACGGGATATTACAAGATGTGATTTACCATTTGGTGGTAAAGTAATGGTATTTGGAGGAGATTTCAGACAAGTTCTACCTGTTGTTCCTAGAGGTACTAGAGCACAAATTTGTGACGCTACCGTGCTTCAATCCTATATATGGGATGATATCAAAATAATACGGCTGAAGCAGAACATGAGGGCCCAGAATGATGTATGGTTCTCGCAGTTTCTATTAAGAATTGGTGATGGAATAGAAAAGACCTTCCCAAATGATTATGTGGATCTGCCGGATGATATTATGCTTGAGTATAATGATGATCAGTCTATTGATACTCTCATCGATCATGTGTTTCCTAATCTAGCTAACAACTGCACCTCCGTCAGTTACATGCGCGAGCGTGCTATCTTGTCAACAAGAAATTAGTATGTTGATAGCCTCAACGCGATGATAATTGCAAAGTTTTCTGGAGAAGAAAAGGTTTACTACAGTCATGATTCTGTAGATGATGACTCAACTAATAACCATCCTCTTGATTTTATGAACTCAATTACTCCAAATGGTCTTCCTCCGCATGAGCTTAAAATTAAGAAGAATTGTCCTGTCATACTTCTTCGAAATCTGGATCCTCATCATGGACTGTGCAATGGAACTCGACTTATAGTGAAGACTTTTGAGGACAATGCAATTGATTGTGAAATTGTAAATGGACAGCATGCTGGAAATCGAGTTTTTATACCAAGGATTTCCTTGTCTCCATCAGAGGATATTTCACTATCTTTCAAGTTCAAAAGGAAACAATTTCCAATAAGACTCAGTTTTGGAATGACTATAAATAAAGCTCAGGGTCAAACTATATCAAATGTTAGGATCTATCTTCCAGAGCCTGTTTTCTCTCATGGACAGCTATATGTTGCCTTATCAAGAGGTGTTTCACGTTCAACTACATGGATGCTAGCCAAATCTAACAAAGATCTTGATCCCATCGGCAGAAGAACCAAAAATATTGTTTTCAGAGATATTCTACTGTCTTCAAAATGAAGGTATCTCATATGATGTATGTTGTTGGTTATCACTAATACATTATAAATTCAAAGGGCCAATCTGATTGGTTTTTTTACTTAGTGGAACTTTAATCGTTTGCAATGACACCGGAGTCCATCATAAATGAGATATGAGTTGGAAATTAAATTCTGGTGACATGGTGTGAAGATTCTGCATCATTAAATTTTTATAATATGTATGTTAGATGTGGCATTCATATGTGGATTTTTTGGAAAAAAAAGATGTGCTACAATCAATATATGACCAATGCAAATATTTCATTCTTACTTTTACCCTCCTATATAATTCTTGGGATGTCATTAATGAGTTGCATATATGTACATATATGGTCATGTCCATATGATCTATATATCTCAAAATTTTCATTTTGGGTAAATTTGTATCGAATAATGTACTAAATATTATATCCACAAACTAATGGTAGATATGGCTATAAATACATATTTTTTATCTTTCATTTGATTTTTTTAAAATACGTATGTGCCGCACGTGCACCCTAGTAGTAATCGTAAAAATGTAAAAATCCCCGCACTCGCCACCGCGCAGGACGCCGGGCCGTCCCTCGCTCCACCGCTCGCAGCGCCGCTGCTCCTCGCTCCACTGCTCGCCGTGGCGCCACCCTCGCACGTCTCGCCGCACGCCGGCGCCCCCACCCCCCGGCCCCGCGGTCACCTCCTGTCGCGCGGCTCCCCTGACCCGCCGTAGTGCCGCCGCCGCCGCCGCCCTGCCGACACAGGAGCCGTGGATCCGCGCCGTCCTGCTGCAGTGCCACCACCGCTGATGCATGAGCTGGGATCCGCCACGCCATGCGCCAGTAGCCCCGCGTGCCACCCAGGAGCGGCGGCGGCGGAGCTGGTCCTGCGCGTTGTCACAGCCCATGGGCCAGTGGGCCGCGCGGGTTACTATAGCGTGTCGCTACTGTAGCGCCGCGGCACAGTGGTGCTTTAGTCTCATACTGGAAACGGGAAGGGAGCCGAATTAGTTTAAATAGCCGGTCCCTAGGAAGCTAATAACTCCGGTTCGAACCTTTTGCGCGAAGCGAGGACGAAAGCGCAAGAGAGTTATTTAGCAGGTGTGGTCTACTCAACGTGTAGAGTAGATCTTAGCCGTTATCTCGGGCCGGGTCGTTACAGGGGTATCAGAGCCATACTCTCGCGGTTTCACGCCACGCACGGACAGAAGTGCGCGTACATGAGCACGTCGGCACGTGAAAAAACATATGCCAACAGCATGTGGACGGACACACGTAGGCTGCTGGCAGTAAACCCACGGACGTGGCACATGGGATCGTAGCACTAGATGTATGGGACGTGGTCCAAGAGAGGTGATCCTGCTCCTTTGTCCCGTATGGGTAAGCTGGTTCGACGGTTCGACGAGGACGTCGAATCCTAACGGGGTGATTGTCACAGCCATGGGCCAGTGGGCCACGCGGGGGGTACTGTAGCGTGTCACTACTGTAGCGCCGCGGCACAGTGGTGCTTTAGTCCCATACTGGAAACGGGAAGGGAGCCGAACCAGTTTAAATAGCCGGTCCCTGGGAAACTAATAACTCCGGTTCGAACTTTTTGCGCGAAACGAGGACGAAAGCGCAAGAGAGTTATTTAGCAGGTGTGGTATACTCAACGTGTAGAGTAGATCTTAGCCGTTATCTCGGGCCGGGTCGTTACAGGCGTGGTGGCTCCCAAGATGCGCGGGTGGAAAGTGGATGCATCGCCGGCCTACGGGGAGGCGGCGAAGCCACGCCGCCACGTGCACATCGAGTGTGGAGGCGGCGCGAGGGTGACGAGGGGTGCGTGAGGCCGCGGCCCGTCGGCCGCGATGGCAGACCATGAGTAGGCGGCCCGTGGCGACCGGCGTCCCCAACCCCACGGGCTGCCCACCCGTCGACTCTCGCTGGACGCCGCCGTCTCAGGCCACTGTCTTTTGGCCAGGTCTCATAGCGCCTCCGCTCATCTGAGGCCCGGGACGGCACCGGGACTGCTGTCCATGGCTGCCTGAGCAGCGCGGCGGTGGCGGTGAAGGACCTACTGCCTCCTACGCTGGCAACAACCTGAGCAGCCTCTGCTCCTGGGCCGACGACGTCAAGTTTCAGTACCCCTGGTCATCGGCCTCTTCACCTACAGCTACGACAGTAAGAGATCACGCCATTCGTTCTGAATCTCTAAAACTCTGAAATTGACACTCAAACGGCACCAAATTTGATTTGCGTGGGACGCTCATGACCCTGCGTCGTTTTCTCGCCCCCATTTTGTTAGGGGACTGCAAGGACAAGGACAGCATCAAGGGCCGGTGCATCGCTGGCGCCATCATCATCTGCACCTCAAGCTCCTAGACATACGGAAGATCATCTGCTTCCCAATGTAATGTGCTGAATTACTAATGTATTTCGAAACCTGCAAACTTCTGAACTACTTGAGTTGTTGCATAATTCTGGGACAGTGATAAAAAAGTTTCTATTGGGTTCGATAACCTGATGCAAGCTCTTCTGTTCCTTTCACACTTTCACACTTAATTGGAGACATACACCAGGTAGAAAGTACAAACAAGACATCTGTGTGCCCTTGTAGTTTATCACTCAAGCTATATGCTATCGACCGTAACACTAGAATTCATGTGGGGTTTACCTCTGACAGAGGAGGGAACACCATCGACGTCCACCGGTACACAGGGAGGGAACACTCAAATTCAGGAAAAAGAAAGGCAAAGCTGGGAGGCTACTTGTGAATCTCTTTGGTCAAAGATAGAAGCATCAGAAAATGCATGCCAAAGTTAATGGTAAGTTTTCTAGGATTTCATGGGCGCGACTACAAAGCATGTTTGTTGTTCTCAGAAAAATAGAAAAATAGTTAAATTTGATGCTGTACTTTTATACAAGTTCAGATTTCTGACACACTTGCTTGCTTGGCAGGTTGGCCTACGTGCAATCTGGAGAAATACTATGAAGAGGCTCATGCCATAATATATGTTATTGATGCTGCTACTGCATCGTCATTTGAAGAGGCCAAATCTGATCTGGGTATGTTAATTCTTTTTTCTTTTAGTTATAAACTACTGGTTTATTGCTAATGCATTACCTATTCTGGTAAGGGTGAAGAGAACTCATTGTAAAGAACCTAACCTAAATTCCTTACTCCAGAGAAGGTTATTCGCCATGAGCATCTGAGAGGAGCACTGCTCTTGATTGTTGCAAACAAACAGGTGATGTTTTACTTCCACTTTCCTGTAATGTCCTGAAGCATAAATTCCTTTATGAAAAAGTGCAACAAGACATGTATTCTTAAGATTAAAATATTTGGTTGAATTTCTTCACTTTGACATTCAGAGCACTGGGCAGAAATCACATTGCGTCAGCATCCGTGGGGACCATCGCAATGCTTTGT
>NC_053142.1:1220040-1277540 GCF_016808335.1 Panicum virgatum | reverse complement strand
CAAGTTCCCTTTTAAGTGAGTTGGCATTTATCTCCTTCTTTATCCATGATGGCGGCCCAATCTTGAAGACAGATTTCCTCCATAATGGTGCCTTCTTTAGACGAGTAATGGGACCTTTTTGCATCTTTTGTCCACCGCTGTTAAGCCAATTACTGTTGCAACGCTTCTGAATGGAAACAGATGATTCTTCCTGCCGCTCTCGAATATCTGGTAATGTTGATACTTGATAAGACAAAAGAGACATGCACTTCAGTATTCCGCACATGATATAATTCATTGCTAACGGATTCAAAGAGAAAAGCTAAATCTCACATGAGTGCTTTAGAGGGCTTGCCAGCAGGGATAGTTTATATCAAAATTACAGTTACAAAGCAGTTACAGCCACTTTTTATTATGATGGTGCAACTAAGTTATAGTGAAAGATCCTCCATAACACTTGATTTATTTTCTAGCACGAAGTTAGAACTAGTCTAAGAAATAGATCTTAAAAAGTTGGATGGTTCCAATGTCAAGTGTTGAAATCCTCCAAAACACTCAAGTGTTGTATAGACACTCCCAATTCAAAATATGAAAAACTTATTCATCTTTTGCTCACCTTGTTGCGTTCCAATGTCCTTATGTTTAGACTCTCTCTGGTGTCCGTCTGCCTCAAAGACCTTGACTGTAAACACCATGTTGCCCTCATACCTCAACAGCAAAGAATTATCTTCAGTGATGCCAGGAAGCACTAGAAACTGTGACCAGCCACCTCTGAAGAACACTCCTGACTGATTCATCTCGAGCTCGATGGGAGAAACTTTGCCAAGGGGGCCAGAAACAATGGCCTTACGGTAGTCCAAATGCTCTTTGGGGATGTATTGCACAATTTTAGCAGGTATTAGCTGCAAGAACACACAAAAAGAGGAAAGTCAGGCCATTCCGGTAATAGAAAACAACGTGAGAAAAACAAATTAGTAGCAACAGTCTGCAAACCATCTTTTCCATGAAATCTTTTGGAAGCAGTACTCTGAGGAACTGCAGCTTACGGGCAGTGTCCTGGCTGCCCGTGGTTGCTTCAACTGAACAAAATGAGTTACAAACAATCACTTTGGACTGAATACGAGTAATCATGAATTGGTAGCAGCCTAGCAGGGAACTACTTTAGAAGTTAGCCAACATCCAGTATACTCCACGTCTGGTAAAAAGCTTCTTGACCCTCATTTGCTTAGAAGATCTTTTTCTGCCTTTCAATAATCATGAACCACATTACAACGAGTTCGATGCTGGAAACCAGCTTTTCAGTGTCCAAGAAGACTACTAACACTACTGACCTCTCATTTTTTTTCCCAGTAGAAAACAATCCTACAGCAGGAAGGACGAAGAGGGTTTGCATTTACAAGTTACAAGGGAAGAAAACGTGGGGAACACAGACGGGTACTCAAAACATTTTATCAGAACTCGTTATAATATTCATGACATTATGGGGAATTTGACTGATACTACTACTTCGACATTAACAACTTGAGAGTATGGCATGGGGAATCCATCTTCTCTTTACCTGCTGCTGATGGTGGTGGCGGCCGCGCGCCGTGCTCCCTGAGGAGGCAGCTGTCGGCGTCGAATCCCTTGACCGAGAGCACGCCGTGGCCGCGGTGGCGGAGGACGAGGAGCCACCTCGGGGCGACGCCGCACGCGGCCGCGAACCCTGGCCACCCACGGCCCAGGAACGCGCCATCGCCGTCCCACCCGACCTCGACGCGCCAAGGCTTGGCCTTTCCGCCGGTGGGGCCGACGACGAGGGCCTCATCGCTGCCGACCTCCGCGGCGAGCTCGTCGGGGATGCGCTGCGAATAAAGCATGCAGGTGCAAGAAAACAAGATGAGCCAGTACCACGGCCGGGCCGGAGCCGCGCGCGCCGGCGGATCGGACGAGCGCTGGGCACGCACCAGGGTGTCGGAGGTGAAGGGCAGCAGCACCCTTTGGGTGCCTGGCCGCGGCGGCCGACGGCGGCATTGGGGACTCCGGCGGCCACAGTGAGTGGGGAAAGCGACAGCTTGGTTTGGTCATGTCTACTGCATTTCCCCTCCATCTTGACTCTGGTAAACGCTGACAAAAGGTGTGACGTGTCACGTGTGAACGCTCTTTCACGTGTGACAAAAGTCTCTCGAAGTAGAAAAAAAGTCTCTCATAAGAAAATTTGCACTTTTTTCTCATATATCTTTTCAGTTTTGATCATTCTTACGCTTCATTTGACTTAAGTGGCATATATACTTAAGATTTCTTCCCGATCATATCATGCGGCCAACATGTATTGGAAAAGCATATGATGGTATGAAGGTGATGTAGGTTTGGTTTATGTAATTTTTTTTTCTATTCTCTTATTTGGTTTCATTAGGTTTGGGATATAATGTTTTAGATAATGTCCTTTATAGAAAGAAGAGAATCACATCACATGTATGTGGTGGCGTCTGAAAGTTTTGGTATTTTTCTCGAGCCCATAAACTGTAGGATTTGCGAAAGAATTATACCGATAGAGAACCTTTGGTAAGCAACTTGGTGAAGCTATGTATCAAGCTGATCGGCCGGTAATCACCAATGGTGGACGCATCCTGCTTCTTGCGAAGGAGAACCATGTAAGCTTGAATCACTAGGTAGAAGCTCCGTCCAGAGCTTGATTTGACAATGATGGCCGGTAATCAAGGACCAAGAAGCTTTTAATAAGTTTTTTTTATACCAAACTAAGAGTATATGCGTCACTTCACACTTATATTGTAAATCTAAGAGAGTAGCCCAAAGTTTTAGTTATGAATGAATATGAACTTTATTGTTTCTACCGCATCTACATGAAGGGACCCGTGAAAGGAATTGCTTTTCTAGTTTCATAATCTTTACTTTACATTTAGACATACATTATGTCTAGATAAATAATTTCTACTATGTATTTAAAAAAATCAAAATGACTTATTTTTTGAAACAAAAGGAATAGCATTTAACAAATTTGCCTCGATTCAATGAAATATCTACCAGAACCACCCACGTCGTACTGCTTACTCAAGAGTGGCCAAAAGAACCTATGGAGCTAATTGAAATTCGATGACTTCCAAGCATATTGAGATCTTGCAAGGCTCTGCTCTAAAAAGAAAGAACTTGCAAGGCTAGATATGTAAACCAGGATGAGATCCATTTTGTATTTTTGTCTTTCTCTCTGTTACTTTTAAAGTCCATAACTCATATATGATCTTGAGTCAGGCCAGTCTTGAAAACTTATATAGTTGCATATCACCAACTTCTCTACATGTACAAAATTTTAAGGATTTGAATATATATATACACTTTTAGAGTTCTATTCCTGTTTCGGGTGACTGATTTTGGTTATCTATCAGTTGTCTCTAAACTTGCACTAGCTACAAATTGAATGGAATGAAGATTTGGAGTTGGGGAATACCCATATGGCATGCGGACCTAGAGGGAGCATCGGGGTAGATCGCCGGCCAGCGGTGGAGGTGAGAGAGACGTCATGGCAACGAAGGTGTTCCTGGAGGCAGGCAGTGGGTACCCTCAGCCTCAGTGTGGGCGGTGTCAGGCAGCGGGGATGTTTGCAGCCCCCCCCCAACCCACCCACAACTTCACCATAATTTTTTTATATAAGCGGAGGCTACCATATTGACGCTGGAAGAAGATGACGACACTGCTGGTGAACGGGGATGATAGAGGTGACATGGAAAACGCTCCAGGCCTCGCCAAAGCCCAATGAGGCATTTGGATCTTTGCCATCGGATGGCCAAAATAGGTGATGATGCAAAAAAAAAAACCAAGCAACTAGCAAGAACAAGATACACACCCATAATATAAAGGTACTTTCACAACTCTCGATTATTCGATGAAGAAGTGGGTTTCCACCAAATTTTCCCATTCATCTGGCCATCACCATCTCATCTAATTCAAATATTAATGCACGCTAACATCATGCAATTAAGAAGATAATATTGAAACAAGTAAAAGCACCTAGGGAATGACATCACCAGACAGAATTTCCATTTGGGCTTGTTTGGATAGAAGAGGACGATTGGAGGGGAATGAAGGGGATTGAGTCTAAAATGAACTAATTTTCTCAACAATCCCTCCCATTCCACATCATTCCACTAGTTTCCAAGCAAGACCTTAAGTGTTCGGTTCACTCGACAATATAGCCGACTTGCTGAGGAACTTGTACATTTTCATAATGAGAAGGCAATAGCTATTGTATTTAACAGAAGCCAAGATGAACTAATGTACAGCCAGGTCAAAGATTATCTATGCACAATGACAACATGCCACAACGTGGTTTCAACGATGTTGAATGTGCAGGTGTCTCCTTCCTTGATATCATTATCCCAGCAGAATCTCTTCCAGCCCGACCCGAGGTTGCTCGCATGCTTGTATGGGAGAACATGATCCTGCCAAGATCTGGTGCTGCTCAGTGAGGTCTTGAGGGTGATTGTGCATGCTTCCGACAAACCAATCGCATTGCAGAAAGTCGGTGGTAAAGTCTGCAAAAATAAAAATGGTCAGAACCAGATAGCTATATGTGATCTCAAAGATCTATCCATGCATCGAGTGAATACTGAATACTGACTGCAAGAGCTGAATTCCTGTTCATGTGGATTTGTTGAGATATTATTGAAGTGCATATACATCAACAATTTTAAGCAAGAGCACATACTATGCTGAAATATTTACTTCAACAAATTGATCTGTTCTTCTTGTGATAGAATGCATACGTACATCAGCAGTTAAAGCATCACTTGAAACCAATGGTTTATGTTTCTGCAATTAGAAAAATATGCTCGCCCAAAGAAGTTGGTGCCATATATTAGCTAATTTTCAGTTCATATTCTTGCAACTATTCAGGTTTCAGGGTCTATTCTTCGCAATCCTTCTATAAGATAGGCAATTTTATAGGAGCTATGCATGTGTATTTTCCTGCTGTTTGGAAGCCTGACAGCTTGGACTGATATATTTTCAGCTTCCAAACAAAGTTGGAGGAGAAATGGCAAGGAAAACTTATCAGACACCGAGATGCTTCTGCCCAGAAGCAGGTGCTGCTGTTGGAAGAGGAGCAGGTGCTCCTATAGCACAAGTTGGTTCAGTGGTTGTGTTGTTCTCTTTCTGCTGAGTTCTGGTTGCTATTAGCATGTATCAGTACCTGTAGTTTTTGTCGGTCTGGGAATAGTTCTGTTCCTTGTTGGCAGGGAGGTGTGAAGCAAGTCTAAACTGCTAGTGGTGTTAAACCTTGTCAGGGCTATAAATTCTTTTATGTGCATTTTCAATGCGTATGATACTGGGGCTTAGTCCCTAAAACTCTATATAAAAAAAGAGTAAAATGCACTGGGGGTCCTTAAACTAGTTGACCTGTTCTGTTTAGGTCCATGAACTTCGAAAATGTATTTTTAGGTCCATGATCTATTCAAGTGTGTCACTTGAGGTCCAAAACGCCTCTGACCAGTGTTGACTACCTACGTGGACCGCCACGTCCGATCCAACGTTGCCGTTGGCCGCCCCGCGTGCTCTGCTGGCCGGCCGGATCCGCGCGCGACGGGGTGGGCGGGCGGCGCGGCGGCGGCGGGTGGGCGGCGCGATGAGCAGGGCCCCACCCCCGACAGCGCCGGCCCCTCCCTCCCCCCGCCTTCTCCCTCCCCGACGGCGACGTATCGGAGGAGCAGGGGCCCCGGCCGAGCTCTCCTTGGCTCCGCGCCCCTCAAGCTCCGCGGCGGCGACAGCGAGCTGCGCCGGCCTCCGTCCTCCTCCCTTCTCCGGCACGCCCTCCTCCGACCACGCGTGCCGCGAGGCCACGCCGCCATCCCCTACTCCCTCCGCCGCGCGCGCCGCGGGCCCGCGCCGCCCGCATCGTTTGGGTGGTGGGCGAGCTCCAGCCCCGGCGTGGGCAGCACGCGGCTCGGCGCAGACCCGAGCGGCTCTCAGAGCTCTGGCAGCACCGCGCGGACCCCAGGTGGTGGCCGTGACTATAGGCTCGGGTGGCGCGGAGTCCTCGTCGGGCGGCAGCTTCCTCCCCCTTTTCCCTCTCCCTCGTGCGCGGCCGTGGCGTCGCGCCGAGCAGCGGCTGCGAGCTGCTGTGCGCAGGGCCATGGCAGCAAACTGCTGTGCGCGGTGGCCATGGCGGCGATGGCCGGATCCGTGCAGGGCCATTGCGGCGACGGCCGGATCCGTGCAGGGCCATGGCGGTGGTGGCCGGCTC
The DNA here is from genome assembly GCF_016808335.1 of Panicum virgatum. Classification (NCBI taxonomy): domain Eukaryota; kingdom Viridiplantae; phylum Streptophyta; class Magnoliopsida; order Poales; family Poaceae; genus Panicum; species Panicum virgatum. The sequence goes on along the minus strand of NC_053142.1, from coordinate 1,271,326 downwards.
TTGCGTCGCCGGCGAGGCACACACAGCGGCCAGCGGCCACGTTGGATCGGACGTGGCGGTCCACGTAGGCGGTTAACGCTGGTCAGAGGCGTTTTGGACCTCAAGTGACACACTTGAATAGATCGTGGACCTAAAAATGCATTTTCGAAGTTCATGGACCTAAACAGAACAGGTCAACTAGTTTAAGGACCCCTAGTGTATTTTACTTAAAAAAAACACTTGCGGAAAACTCAAATGATCTTTACCTATTCCCAAGTTGATCAAGGTAAAAATAACTGTACTCACAAAATAACGGTTATTCATGTTTAATATCTTCTTCTTTATCCAAGCTGGAGGCCCAATCTCATAAGGGATTCTTTTCTGTGATGATGCCTTGGAGCCTTTTGACATCTCTTGTCCTTGACTAATTGGCCTGTCATCGATGCTCTTACACTTCGTACTGGAAGCAAAAGGTGTTTCCGGTAGCTTCGTAATATCTGCTAATATATGACACAAGAGACATGTGGTTCAGTACTGAACTGAAATCGAATCAGTGGCAGATTTAATTTATCTTTTCCTTACAGCGCGTGATGACAACATGCCACATTGTAGTTTTCATTACATTGAAGGTGCAGATGTCACCTTCCTTGACATTGTTCTCCTCAGAGAACCTCCTCCAACCATGCACAAGAAGGTAGCTCTGTTTGTTGCATGGGATACCACGCACCCGCCAAGACCCAGTCATTGTGGTCTTGAACGTGATCATGGAAGGCTTATGAAGTCCGATCGCATCACAGAAAGCTATTGGCAAAGCCTGCAATTTGCAATCATATTGGTTTTAGTATGCGGTTGATGGTTAACTAAATACCATATTACCATAGTTGACAAATGCTCACTGCTAGATCTAAACTCCATTTTGTTGGGTTCGTTACACCACCAAATGCGTATACGTAACAGATATTATACAAGGCAGATATTAAACCATATACATATACAGTACTATAATATAATGTTTCGTTTGTTCCTGTTAGCATGCACATATATTATCAATTGTTAGAGCATCAAATAATTAAATGAACATGTTGGTCTCTATTTGTCCATTAGGAAACAAAAGCTGTCGAAAAAAAGACTCATATTCCAGATCGTAGAACCTTTTCGGTTCAATAGGAAATGGTTGTACTCACAAGATGATTCTCAAGTGTCTCAGTGTTGATCTGCTTCTTTATCCATGACGGCTGCCCAATCTCGTAGAAAGAATTCCTCTGTAATGATGCCTCATTCAGAGAAGGCAGGAAGCCTTTTAGTTTATGTACTTCGCTACAAGGCAAATCATTCTCCTTCTTACACTTCCAAATGGGTACGGATAGTGCTTCCTGTTGCATTTCAAGATCTGGTGATGTTGGTACTTGATAAGGCCAAAGAGCTAGTATTTAACAAACATTATAAAAAGATAAAATTCATAATCTTACTTATCTCTTGCTCACTTTGTTGCATTATGTTGTCCTTGTGCTTGGACTTCCTCTGGCATCCATCGGGCTCAAACACTTTGACTGTAAACACCATGTTGCCCTCATACCTTAACATCAGAGCATTTGATTCAGTGATGCCATGGAATGCCAGAAATTGTGGCCAGCCACCGGCAAAGAACACATCTGACTGATCCATCTCGATCTTAAAGCTATTAACTTTTCCAATAGGGCCTAACACAACAGCCATAGGGTTCTACAGTTCCCCTTTGGTGATGTAGTATTGTACAAACTTAGCGGGTATGAGCTGCAAGAACACAAAAAGGGACTAAAATTAGGCATTCCTCTAAGAGAACACAAAGGGAGGGAAAAATTTAGCAAGAGCGGTCTGCAAACCATCTTTTCCATGGAGTCTGGTGACAGCATACAGACGAACTGCGGTTTACAGTCAATATCTTCACACCTCGTGCTTGCTTGAACTGAACAAAATAGGACTTGCAAATAATCAGTTTGAATTGAAAAAAGGAATTCTCAATTAAATTTACTGTAGTGCCGTAGCTCGTAGGGAGCAAGAAGCCAACCAATATCTCAAGTTCCCTTAGCTTGATACTAACATATACTGCAAGCTTTTTTTATCCCAACTATTTACAAGATCGAGAATCTCTGCACATTTTAAGGGACTCTAATATTGCAATTATCTTTCTGAGAATCTCGAATATTACCAAGATAAATACTAGGAAAGGATGATCCTACATTTACATGGGAATAGAATGGGATAATTTCTTTGAGACCATGAGAAGAAAAGGTCCCTGATTACAAATGTGGGGGGAAAAGAAGATCGATCTTTACCTGCGGCTGCAGGTTGTTGAACGCCGAGGCCCCGGATACAGCAGCTGTCGTCGAACGCCTTGACGGTGAGCACGCCACGGCCACGGTGGCGGAGAGCGAGGTGCCAGTCGGCGCCGACGCCGTGCGCGGCGGCGAACTCGGGCCACCCGCGCCCCAGGAACGCGCCGCCTCCGTCCCGCCCGAGCCCGACGGGCCAGACGTCCCTGGCCTTGACGCCGCACGGGCCGACGACGAGGGCCTCCCCGGCGCCGATCTCCTTGGCGAGCTCGTCGGGGATGCGCTGCAAGGCGTGGAAAAGGTTAGCCATTTCACGGCCGGCCGGCGCCCGCCCTAGCCAAGCGCGCGGGGCGGCGGAACGGCGGCGGCGTCGCGCTTACTCACCAGCCTGTCGTCGCAGAAGAAAGGCAGCAGCACCCTGAGCTGCTTGGCGGCGGCCGCACCACCACAATGGTTGCTGGCGGCCGACGCCATGGCTGGGCGGGGAAGGGGACGTGGAGAGCGGAGGGGTGGAGAAAGTGGGGGGTTTCTGCCGATGAACTTTAATGCCGTCAATAAATTGGTCAAATTGCACGGAGTGTTTGGTCAGCGTTCATTCTTCCTGTACTACTCTCCCTGTCCAAAAAAAAAAGAAACAACTTTCACAGAAGCCAAACAATTTCAAACGTAATTAAATTTATACTAATATTTATATCTCCAAATTTGGTTATATTTGAAATTATTTGCTTTCTCAAAAAGTGAGAGTTACATTCTTTTTGAGATGGAGGGAGTTCTGATGAAATTGGTCAGCATTCATTGTCAATCTGTCGTCTTGTGAGCTAAATTGTACTGATAGAAAATAACAAAATTTGTGATAAAAAAGAAAATAACAAAAACTGTGATAAAAAGAAAATAATAAAAACTCACTGAAATGAGAAGTTCTTTTTTTTTAAAAAAAACACCTGCATATAAATTTCTAGCCGCAAATTTTTTGTGTTTTATGGTTCCTGCTATACTCGTTGCCCATCTGATGATGTATCTGTCGTACGAACTCTTGGTTCATCTCGTTTGTTCCATAGCATAGGACTAATTATGATAGAACTCATACACGTGGTAGAATTATTTTGTTGCGTCTAAATTTGAGGAAAAAAAATCTATCCTCCCCCGCTTGTATCTCGTGCATTGGTGTTTGACACTCTCCATTCCCTTCAACCGGCATGAGTGGAAAATTATTTGGGGACCCTCATTTTCCCGGTGACTTATCCTTTTGAGAAAAATTAGGTTATTCTTGACCTTGGATACATCAAGTTCCATGGGAACTCGAACTCTTTGCCACATTATTGGGTAGCCTCAATCACAATAGATATAATGCAAATAACAAAATTGGTTAATATATAGGCTCATTGGGCACGTGAAGACATGTGAAAGGAGTTAGATTCGAAGGAATCGTTTGAAAACCCCTCTTCGTGATGTGGGTGTTACTTTTCATTTAATAGGTTTGGGCAAACTTTTCGTTTTAATTACTAACATATTGCCATATTGGGAATTTGAAAATTAATGAGACGATATCTGTTGTGTCATATAGTAACATAGTTTTATTGGACCAATGATATTTATGTCAACTAATATATATTTTTTTGCGGGTAAACTAATATATATATTACCCCATACTTATCTTGTCACAGTTATAACGAGTATATTTGTATTAGAAAAATTCTTGTGCCATCATAAAGTATACTCTTCCTTTATTTATGTCATCATAAGTATGTGTTAAATTATAGTGGTTGCCTCCTTGGTATGCCATTTTTATTGGGCACGAAGCGGTGACCGGGAAAAAGACATTTCTACCCCTCTAAACGTGAGGAGGCAAATTTTAGTGCTTTCCTTTTCCTGCTAATGCATTGCCGCACACCCATGATATATATCATTTGCTGCACTGGAGACAGTAATTTTATGCCACATTGCAACATACACCTATCAATAAAAAAAATAGCAGCACAAAATTGAACTTCAAATTAGTAACGCAGATATGTGCACGAGAATGGACAAGTACATAGACACATATTTATTCTGATGCATGGACAAACAGTTACGCAGTCCACGCATCACTACAGTCACGCAGGCCGCAGCAGCTCTCAACGGTGTACCAGTAATAATTCCGAAGGGCTAAATTTTGTTCCTATCATATAAAAAAATCTTGTTATTTAGAAATATTAAATAAGTTCTGATTACAAAACTAATTGCAGAATCTCTGGACGCGAGACGAATCTAATAAGTGTAATTAATTCATAATTAGCGGATGTTTACTATAGTATCACTATAACAAATTAAATATTAATTAGATTCATTAGATTTGTCTCATAAATTAACACTCATATGTGTTTATAATTAGACTTTATTTAATACTTCGAAATAATAAATTTCTCTTTAATGTGATAGGGCTAAAGTTTAGTCCTATGGAAACAAACATATTGGGTCTAAATGGAAGCAATGAATGCCAGCCCTGGCAAAAAAAAAATCGAAACCCAGACCTGACAATAAGCAGGTCTAAGGCTCTCCGCACCGGGAGACGCTACCGGAAAAAGTGCTGCAGCAGGGGCCTGTATATCGTCCACAATGGTTGCGGACCAGCAGCCCATCCACTATTCCGAGCGGAATAGAGGAGGTCCGCTGCCCGCATGCGTGGCGCGGGCCCCGCGCACCAGCAGCATCCCCCCAACCGCCTCGCACCGTCTGCCGGAGGGTCCGTCGTCGAGGCCTACTGTGCGCGCGCCGCCATGGACGCCCCACCGCCGCCGCTTGGCGCCACCGCCGTGCCGCGCACGCACCCCTGCTAGTTGGCCGGGCGAAGTTGGTGGTGGCGCTGTCCGGCTGTGTGGCGTGGACCGGTGCTCGCGGGGAAGGCAGTAGCAGTGGAGCTCCGGCGTCTGGGCTCCACGGTTCAACGAGGGGCGGTGCTGTGAAGGAGTACAAGAGGTTAGGGTGGTCCGGGGACCGTCAGTGGCGAAGAATTTACGGCGGCGGAGCTTCTCACCGGTGAGGCGTCCCTGGCGAAATCCCGGCGCAGCACGGGGCTAGAGTCGAGGCAAAGGCTTCAGGAGGGTTGCTGGTGTCGTGGCGATGCTCCTGCGCGGCTTGGCCGGGACTCCGGCGCGGCGGAGCGGCGTAGCCGTGGTGGCACGGGGCTCTGCTCCGCTCGGAGCTAGAAGGGCGGCAGCTAGGGTTGCGGCTGGATGCGATGGCGAGGGTTGGGGTTCCAGGGGGTGCGGGCTGGGGCGTTTAAGAAGGCAAGAGCCCGTGGATCCTCGGCGCGCGGGCCGGATCGCGCGCGAGAATCACGGCGAGGCCATTGTGCGCGGGGGCGTCGCGGTGAGGCAGAAGGAAGGTGGGAGAAGAGGCGCTGACAGGCGGGGCCAGGTGTGTCAGTGAGAGGGGGCGGGGGCGCGGGGCGAGCACGTGAGCGAGTGGGCTGCGGTGTTGAGCGCGTTGGGGAGTTGGGCCGAGGTCGAGGTCGGGCCGAGGTGGAGCGGGGTGCGCATGGGCTGGCCGCGAAGGCTGGGCCGCGGGGTTGCGGAGCGGGCTGAGAAAAAGGGAAACAGTGTGGGCCAGGGGAGAGAGAGAGCGGGCTGGGCTGGGAAGTTAGGTTTGGGCTGGGTTCTAGTTTTTCGTTTCTATTTTTGAATCTATTTCCTATTTCTATTTCTAATTCAAACTCAAGCCAAATGAATTCAAATTTGAATTTGAATCACTCAAGCACTCAAACAAATAAAACAATGCTCCAGCATGATGCAACAACAAAATTAAACCTATGATAAAATTTTAATTACTTGAGGAACAAAAATTGGATTAGAGAAAAGTCGGCGTAGGAGTCGACTTGGATTCCTCCTGGGCCGAATCCTCTCCGCCACGCGACTTGGAGGCCTCTTCGGTCAGCCTAGATCGGAAGCCGTTGAAGACCGGTGTTTTTTATTTTTATATTTTTCAAAATTGTTTTTTAAAGAAATATATTTTCGGTTTCACAATTTACAGGTTTATACCCCTACCGCCCGGCAGGGGGCGGCAGGGGGCCTACCGCCCGTCTGCGGGGCGGCCGGCCCTCTGCCGAGCGGTAAGAGCCTATATGTAATTAAAATTTGAGTTTTATCGTCGCTGATCTAACTCTCGGGGTTACGCCTTACCAACTAGATTCTTTGTAACGGCCTCGTAGTGAGTTTGCTAGCCATCTCACCTTAGGAAGTGTGATGAACAACTAGTGTAGCTCACGACTTGTGGGTAAAGATGTGCAACCTCTGCAGAGTGTAAAATTGGTATACTAGCCGTGCTCACGGTCATGAGCAGCCCAGATCCTCCTTTTGATTAGTGGGGTTATCTTCCTTTGACGAGGCAGGTTCCCCGGGTGGCTTGGTTCAGTTTGGGTTTCAGTAGTCTCATAATTAATCTTGATTAATTACTATGTAACTGGGTTAATGGTAATTCACCAACTTGTAGTAATTAGTTTTAATAAAATTTGCCAAGACTTAAAAGCTAATGCAGTTGAGTCAGCCAACCTTAGAGCCTCATAGTTTGTGTTATACTTGTTGAGTACGAGTTGTGTACTCACTCTTGCCTCTTCTATACTTTTTCCTCTTGGGATACTCTACTGCTGCTCAGTTCCTGCCGAGGCGAGGGAGTTCACTCAGAGCTACCAGGAGTACGAGGACTTCTAAGCGTTCGTCTCCCAGTCGACGTCCCTATGGCGCCCTGCTTCGTCGAGAGTTATCGTATTTGCTTTACGCTTCTGCTGTATCAGACATTTTGTCATTATTGTAATAAATAACATTCGTACTCGCTTTATTATGTCTTTTACGTGATATGTGCTGTGATATACTACTCATTCTGTTGTATATACATGTGACTTGATCCTGGCATGTATATGATTGCTCGGTTTATGCTCTTTTATAAACCGGGTGTTACATAGCACGTCCTCCTCGACAAGCAAACATCAACATTCACACTAATGTGTCTACCAAGTTGGCTATTGTTTTTTTTGAAGGTTTCGACTTTGAGTGGAACGAGGCGCCGAAGCAGCCTCGTCCTGTAGCGTCAGCATCATCCGAGACCAAGAGCACAAGCGAGGTGGCCTTGGTGATGTAGGCTGTTGTGACCAACACCACGAGGCAACGCCATATGTGCTACTAGGCCGTCATGGAGCACCCAGAGGGTGAACACAATGAAGGCAACATGTTGCGAACACAGCTTCCCAATGTACGGGTAGCAGTGTGCAAGCACTCGTTATAGGCACAGGCACAAGACCTGCACGAATGATGGGACACAGGCGCTGAGAGTCAGCCGCACAAGTGCAGGGGGCCTCCCAGCAGTCACGGGTCCAACACAACTCATAGTGCTTGAGGTTAGCTTTGTATAGAATGTTTATTGATCTATATATCTTATTTGTAATTTTTGGTCAACACTACAATATTTTATGAATTTAATTGCATTTTTGATGATTTACTGTAGAAATAAATTAACAATACACAAATAGCCTCAGAAATTCAATATATTTTTCTAAGGGTCATCATATTTCCATGTAGAATCCTCAAAAATGTTTAGACAAGAAACTCCACATGTTATTGGTGTTGCCGGTGTCTCTTTCAACTCGTAGTGTGGGTTACAAGTGAAGTCATCCTTACCGCCCATGTTTCAACATGACCAATAGTTTACTTTATAATTTTCATACGAGTACTCGATATATTTTGTGGAGGGGCAAAAAATGTCCATGTGGCACCCTTAAAAAGTTTGGGCAAAAAATTCCACATGCTGCCGGTGTTTCTTTCAACTCGTTGTGTGTGTTACACGTGAAGTCACTTTCACCATCCAAGTTTCAACATGATCGATAGTTCACTTTATCATTTCCATGTGTAAAATTAGACATATACTAATGAACATGCTATGAAAAAAGTAACCTCAAAATCTCATGATTTTTTAAGGGTATTTGTGAATTATTAATTTTTCGCTAGCAAATTACCCAACCAACAATTAAATAATACATGAATGCCTAAAAATTCCAATTATGGATATGGTTATATTTTTTTGAAAGTTCAAATTGTGTTTGTTGAATTAAAAATTAAAAACTTGTTAAAACTTATTTCACTTTGGAAACACAATTGAAAAATGTTTAAAACTTATAGCAAGCAGCCCAACTTATCCCACCTGCACTCTTTTCCACCTGGCCCATAGCCAAACCCACCAGCACATGTGGCGCTGGGCTGTGACTGCTGGGCCACACAGCCAGGCCTTGGCCCATGCGCGGATGAGAGGGGACATTCAGCCCAAGAGGGAGGAGGCCAGTTGGGCTGGCTGCATTGGCCTCATTCAGCCCAAGAGAGAAAAGAGACGAGATGGAGGGTGGGTTGGGCTCTAAAACTATAGGGATTGCAGCACAAAATAATTTTTAATATTTTTAGAATTTTAAAAAACATAAGTTTAATACAAATTTGTTTGTTACGGGTATTACTGGGTATTTCTACTTGATCAAGTGTTTGCATTTAACTCTAAATTCTCAAGAGATGCGCCGACGCGCCGCCAGGCGCCCAGCCCGCCCTGTCACGGTGCGCCGGTGCCGCCCACGCAGCCAGCATCCGGCACGCCGCCCGACGCCCTGCTGGCTGCTGCAGTGCCACCCGCGCTCGCCGCCCGCCGACCTGCCGTCTGGCTCGGGGCTTCGATGATTCCTGGATCCGCCACTGGATGTATGATAAATTAGAATGGAGGGATGAGGATGAAAGGGAAGCAAGAGGAAGCCTGTACAGGAAGATCAGCAGGGATATGAGATAATTTAGGATTGCTACGAGGACAACTCGTTTGAGTTAGGCATTTGATCAAGTGCTCCGTCAAGTGCTCTTGACCCGTGAATTGTTGTTAGATGTAACAAATCTGAAGATGGAATCAGGGTCTTGTCACAGTCAAAAGCAGCTTTTATAGTCGGTGAGTTTGGCCTGGAGACAAGAACATCCTATGATCATAAGCTATGCTACTTATATTTTAGAATTGCGATTACTTATACTAACCTTTTTTCCATGTAGTTTGACTAACAGCATATAGATACATGCCTAAACATTGGAAGTATATGAAATATGTTATTGATATCAGTGGTTCAATTACGACCGTTGGTCCTGCATTGCGAGAATGAATAACTTCAATTTGTACATAAGTTTGAAACAAAGTTTTAGTGATTTATGGAAGCGCAAATTTTAGCTACTTTCAATTAAAGTTATGGTGAGGCTAAAAATTATCTTCAAACCACAGAAAACATGCACCTTTCCTTTTCAAGGAAACACACGAATATCATTACAAATCATACACTGCATATAAATAAATATTTTGACATGGTATAAATGGTAGCTGGAAGTTTAGATTTTTCACTCGATGAGACTAACAGAAGGGAGCAACTGCATCCCCCATCAGCAGCTTACAATAGAGCGACATTCAAGCTGGAGCAAATCATAAATTAACCATCAACTATTGTATACTATATGAATAATTGACTTGGGCATAGGAATTTCTTTTGGGGGCAATTTGCATGTGAGGAGATCTGAGGGATCTAGGATAGGCTGAAGAACAAAGTGATTAAATGAATTTTTAGCAACGTTGTAATAGCATGGCAACCAGCCACACTGCCATCAAGCTCTCGTATCAAAGATAACCAAACGTGAAATTATGTTAGAATGATAAACCAACGCTAAGAACATCTCTCAAGTTAAGCAAGCTTACAATGCAATATAGTTGTTTTTCCATGTTACAAGCTAAGCGCAGCAGCCTCATTGGATTTACGATTGTTCACAAGAGCGCCGTTTTATTCCCCGTTGGATATTAGGACCTTCACGTTTGGTCCGTTGCTGGCCTGCTTTGTAGGTTGAGCTATCAGTCACAAGGGCGCCCATTTTACCACCTTAAAATTTTTAAAGCAAATTTAAAACAAGTTCATGCTGCGGTCATAAGAGCTAATTACATGAAAAAGAAACTTACCCCTATTCCTGTTGTGGGCTGCTTGGAAGAGACGGGTGACTGGGCGATGAGGTAGAGGTGGCTTCAAGGGAGCCGTGATGGGTAGGCATCGACATGTCGACGTGCTAGCCTGGGCTGCAGTAGGTGCTGCTTGAGAGAAGAGAGATAAGAGTACAGTTTGATGGCAATACTGCTGTTTAAATATACATACTACCTTACAATCTTAGCAAAAGAAATAATTCTCAAAGTGCTAAATTATGGAAACTGAAAGTTTGGAAACTAATCAAAGGAAGCTAAGTCCTAGTCACCAGCGCTGATCCTTTGCAGCTTCCTATCCTTCTTTGTTTTTGCTAGTGTTGCATACCTATGTGAGTAGTAGACATTACGGAAGGCCTGCAACAACCCCCAACTCCAAAAACAAATTGAATAGAATCCTTAGCTGTGCTAACACCTCGCCGCATTACACCCAGTAAGCAAGCCCATGCTGATTGCCAATAAATGCAACACATTCAGCCAATGCGTGCGCAGACGAACGGCGACTTAGCCTGTTCACGCGCAGCCATCACCACACAGCGCTTTAGGCCCTGTTCTCTTCAGCTTTCCTTTTTTGCTTTTCTTTTCTTTTCACTTCCTATATGCACCATTGCACTTCCTATAGCTCAGCCCCAAACAACATCGTACACCACGACCATCCCCAAATGCAGTTTTGGGATGCTAGAAAAAAGTTTAGGAAGGGTGGGAGGAAGGTGAAGTGACTCCATTATTGAGCTCTAATGCACCGCACCCTTTACCGGATCTATGCAGCATCAAGTCCAAAACCATGACGTAAAAAAAAACAGCTTTGTCGTAAATTTTCTGGTTGTGGAGTTCAAGATAATCTATACCTTTATGGGTAATCTATATCACATTCCATGCTAACAACACAGCTATAATGTAATCATGCATGCTTTTTGTTGAGTAATACTACATGCTTATTATTTATTGATTTCAGTGCTTAATCTAAGTGCACATAAATGGACACATCCATACTCTCTAATGAGCTAACTCTATACGATGGCACATATATAATTAACCCATAACAAAAGCATATTAGATAAAAACTCGGTAGGCACTCGGCACAGCAGCAAGTACCTGTTTTCTGCGCGTTTTCAGCCACTCTCAGCCTACAATGAACAAACACATGAGTCAGATGTGAAGCTGTATTTTGGCATGTATTTTGGCAATAGCCTCAACTATTGGATACATTGTCAATATTCTCTTTCTTATAGGGTACACCACATGCATGTGCATGCCAAACCCAAGAAACTCTTGACAAACAAACAAAGATGCTACAGAGGCTAGGATACACAAGATGCACGTGAATCAGCTGGTGTTGAAGATGCATATAGAGAAAAGTACAACAACCAAACATTTTTTTTTAGAAATTTCCAAAGAGAAGGCCTAAAAAAAAGAACATCTAGTAGTATACTACAGTTTTGAAATGATAGAACATTGTAGTATACTGCAGTTATACCACATCATAGAACATGGTAACATTAATATAAAAATAATAATACTGTACTGATTTAAACCCAATAGAATGATGTTAGAATTCGTTGATCAACAAAATAGTGAGATGCACATAAGTAAGTAGGTAACAATAGTGATTTCATATAGTGTTGAAATGGGCCGGCATGTGGATCCGGTAAGTAGTAAGCATCAGCGATAGCAATTTGATTGGCCCATGGCTAATGCCAGATTAGTGCTGAGCTTATTGAATAATATTATATATGGATTACTCATGCTGAGCATACGCCCCATTGTGCCCCATTGGTGGCCCGCCACCGGTGGCACATCATCAAACTGTAGTCCACATACCACTTTAGATCTAATCACATAAAAAACACACCAGTCAGGACCTAGTCATAACAGGATGCCAACTTCATGTACATGTACCCAAGATGAATTATCATGAGGATGAGAGCATAAGAATAGTTTAATCACAAATAAACTTACATGGTTGTCATCCAATGAGTCATCATCATTCCCAACCTCGTCACCACGAACAATGTGCTTGTCCATTTTACCAACCTCATAAGGAGCCTTTTGCTTGTTTTTTCCTTAAAACAAAAACATGTACATATAGTTCAGCTGGCAGCAAGATTCAAGGGCCAGTAGCACAGATGCTCTAAAGAGTAAACATGCAACAAATAATTGGGGAAATTACATACCCTGGATACAACTGCTGCACGTTGAAAGTCTCTCAGTTTCCTCTTCATCTGAAATGAGGATAAAGTCTGATATTCTCAGATCTGTGAGTTGGCCTCCACTTTGCAAGCTGGGGAATAAGGATACAATGCAAAAGAGCACAGACACCCCCAAATTGCCCGGCACATTTAATACTAAAAAAATGAAACAAGCTGCATGATGGAGCTAGCATGGGTTGTAACACCATTACACTCTTTCTGCTTCTTTCACCTATGTGGCTGATTGGTTTATCTTTAATTATCAAAGTGATTTAATTATCAAAGTTATGAAAACTGACATCTTATGGCAGTAGTCAAGGATTGTTAAACCGGTTATCTGTTCATCTAGGGATCAAAAGGAATATACAAGTGATTATTTATTTATTTATTTATTAAATGGCAATTGTTGTTCCACACGACCTCACATCTCTTTCTTATTCTTGCTAATTGTTTTGATCTCAAATAAACTCATAGCTCGCTGCTACTGCTACTTTATGGCTATTGGCGCCCTATGAAAGCATCCATAACACTGACAATCTGCTATTCTTTTTGAAAGAGGATGGAACGTTGGACATAAGAGTGCCCTTCGAGGGCTGGAGGAACCTGTGAATACTTTTAGAAGCATTCTTGGTGTTCATATAATCCTTTGGATAATTTCATATGTTTCCTGAAGGACAAGGACAAAGTAATCCCAGTGTTCATACAATCACACTAAAAGCTGTTGATGCAGAGAAAATTAGATTCAGTTTATGTTGCTGGTGTTCTTGCCGTACATATAATTTTGATCCCTGCAGTTTGCTTCTTAGTACGGCTACCCCTTGGCCTTGGTAGCCATACTAAGAAGCTGTCTTGAAGATGTACATGTTTCTTTGCCAATGATTATATATATGTCAAATATTTACTCATTTTCCTTATCAATATATCAGCAGTCCATGTCTCACTTATTATTTATTTCGTTTGAACTAAACTAAATATACTTGATTTGGGTTCATTTGAAACTTTTATGCTTTGCTAAAAAAAATTAGATTTCAAAACATATTATAAACTTTTTGTTAAATGTAAGATCAACAAAGTGATTTATGGGGCTTTGATGGCATAGTAACATTCCCAAGCGATGTTTATCATTGCTGCATTGTTTCAGCAACATTCTGGTGATTTTACTCTGTGTTCTATAAGTTAGTGGCAGAGAATGAGCTGTATTTCTAGTAGAAAACAATCAACGAGAAAACAAGAACCAACTGAAAATGCCCACCGAACAGCCACGCAATGACCTAGCGCTAGCGCTAGAAAGGTGGTGTGATGCCAACACAACCATCCAAACATCTGCCCCAAGAGGGCGCGTTCAAACAACCATGTGGATGCAGGAAGAGGGGAGCAGAGATGAGAGGCATGCATGTATTACCACACAAGTTTTTCCGAGCACTTGAGCCTGGCGCAATCTTTTGCAATTTATGCTTGGAATGGGCACTCCCGCAGCTGGTGCGAAGCCAAGGTGGAGAATGGAATGTATTCTTCGCAAGCCACGCATTTCACCATGATACCTTGGACGAGGTAGTCGAGCTCACTGCAGCGAACATAGTTGACGATATCCCCACGGTAGCAGGGGCTACAAATGAGAACGTCACCAGAGATATGCTGCAACAAGGGTAGGATAGCATGAAGCCAAAATCAAATCAAACCAAACTGCATCCAAATTAATTCGGTCAGGTCAGAGCTGAGCTCACCCTGAAAATAGGAGGTCGGAGAGGAAGCTCGCATTCAGAGCAGACAAGTAGACTTGTCTTGATGCAGCCGCCCCCGTAAAACGCGAACTCCATCTGCCGTTCCGGAAGCTTGGGATCGACGACGTCGGTGTTGCACCTGTGTTCAAAAAACTTGCAGTAGGGGATGTATTCGCCCCCAGAGTCGCAGAAGATGCATTTGAACTTCATCTGAGCGATGGTGCGGTCCAGCAAACGGCAGTTGGAGATACATGCCTTTTCGTGTCGGCGGGTGCAGGCACCACAATAGATGTGGCCGCCAGCGCACTGCAAGGCCCAGAAGTGAAGTTGAGCTAGGAAAAAAACTGAAAACTTTGCGGGCTTTTCATCTCACCCACCGTGTACGCTTGGCCCCTGATCTGGTCAGGCCGGAGGGGTTGTTGGCAATATGCGCAATCCAGTACTAAATGGTTGATCTTGAGTTCAAACACACCCATCTCCTGCGATTGAATCTATCAAATTAAGCATCGTGGAGAAGCAATAGAGAGAAGAAGTAGGAAGAAGGAGAAGCATCTAATGTAGCATCCTCCATGGTGGCTTACCCGGTTCCTTGGGGGCAGGACCGAGGCTTCCTTGGATCGGTCCTCCTCGGCCTTGTCCTCCTGGGGGCGGAGTCGCTCCTGCGCAGCAACGAACTCCTCCTCCATGAGGAGGTAGTCCTTGACCCGCTCGAGCTTGAGGAGGCGTAGGCGGCACTTGGAGAGCGACGCGACGTTGGGGATCTGGCCGCCACGAGACTGGTGGTTGTGACGGCCGGCCGGAGGCCCGCGACGGATGGCTGGATCAACGGGTGGGGCGGTGGCCCAGCTGGGAAGGACGAGACCGGCGGTCGGGGGATCCGCGGCACTGCTGGGCCGCTCGACGGCGAGAGGTTCGGCAGGCGGTGGGAGAGCGGCACGCGCCGCGGGAGGGAGGCGCGTTGAGGGGAGAGGAGAAGAGAGAGTTAGGGTTGGGGAGGACATCGTATATACAACTGATCTGGCTGGCCTCCACCGTTCAATCAAATCGACGGCTACGATTGTCCTACGCGTTGGGCTTTGGCCAAGTGCGCGGCCCAGACCAGATTGCTATGATTTTCTTTTTTTTTCTTTTATTATTTGATATAACTGGTGAGCGTTCGCCTAAACGGGCTAAATGGCTGTTTAAACGGCGTTTAAACGGTAAACGGTGACTAATTGTGTAGTTTAGCCCATAAACGGTTCGACCGTTTAAATGATAAAAACGGAGTTAAACAGCCTAAACGGTCTAAATAAAACGGAAATAAACACTATTACACAGACTAAACAGTCGTTTAGCTCACTGTTTAGGTGAACACTAAAAATTCAGTTGAGTTTTTTTACATAAATATCTATATCTTGAATTGCACATTCATAAATATGTATAATAATTTGTTGTATGTATAAATATGTATATATATTCTTTTACATACACAAATATGTATATTTGGCATAATATTTTATTTTTTACAAGCTTAAATATGTATGTTTTGATCTAAAATACAGAACTGTTTAGACCGTTTAAATCTGTGTAAACTCCATTTAAACGGTCTAAACGCTAAACAAAGGTTGACCGACTGTTTACCGTTTAGGATAACACTGGTTATATATTTACTTTTATATAACATGTGCCATATTTACTTTACTCTTGTAGCATGTTTATTGGTTCAGATAACTTATTTGCAATTTTCGGTCAACACTGGAATATTTTATAGATTTAATTGCATTTTTCATGATTTAGTGAAGAAATAAATTAATAATAGACAAATAGCCTAAAAAATCAAGATATTTGGCGGAGGGGAAACATATGTCCACGTAGCATCCTCAAAAAAAGTTTGGACAATAAACTCCACATGTTGCCGGATGTTGCCGGTGTTTCTTTTAACTCCGTGTGTGGGTTTAACCTGAAGTCACTTTCGCCTTCGAGGTTTCAACATGGTCGATAGTTCACTTTCTCATTTCCACGTGGGGGCTTGAGGTTACCTTGCTATATCATGATTATGGGCCTAGGTAACTTATTCACAATTTTCGACCAACACTGAAATATTTTATAAATTTAATTGCATTTTTTATGATTTAGTGAAGAAATAAATTAATAATAGACAAATAGCCTCAGAAAATCAAGAGATTTGCCCGAGAGGAAACATATGTTCACATAGCATCCTCAAAAAAGTTTGGACAAGAAACTGCACATGTTGCCGTATGTTGCTGGTGTTTATTTTAACTCCTTGTGTGGGTTACACGTGAAGTCACATTCGCTTTCGAAGTTTCGACATGATCGATAGTTTACTTTGTCATTTCCACGTGGGGGCTTTAGGTCACCTTGCTATATCATGTTTATGGGCCCAGGTAACTTATTCGCAATTTTTTACCAGCACTGCAATATTTTATGAATTTATTTGCAATTTTGATGATTTAGTGCAGAAAATAAATTAATAATACACAGATAGCCTTAGAAATTCAATATATTTGGTGGAGGGGTAACATATGTCCACGTATCTTCCTCAAAAAAGTTTGGACTAGAAACTTCACATGTTGTCGAGTGTTGCCGGTGTTTCTTTTAGCTCGTTGTGTTGGTTACACGTGAATTCAGTTTCACCATCCACATTTTAACATGATCGATAGTTCACTTGATCATTTCCATGCAGAGACTTGAGGTCACCTTGCTATATCACGTTTATGAGCCCAGGTAAGTTATTCGTAATTTTGGACCAACACAATATCTTATGAATTTAATTGCATTTTTGATGATTTAGTGCAGAAATAAATTAATGATGCATAGATAGCCTCAGAAATTCAAGATAATTGGCGGAGGGGTAACATATGTCCACGTAGAATCCTCAAAAAAGTTTGGACAAGAAACTCCACGTGTTGCCGGTGTTGCTGGTGTTTCTTTCAACTCGTTGTGTGCGTTACACGTGAAGTCATCCTAACCGTCCAAGTTTCAAAATGACCAATAGTTTACTTTATAATTTTCATATGGGAGCTTGAGGTTAGCTTTGTATAGAATGTTTATTGATCTATATATCTTATTTGTAATTTTTGGTCAACACTACAATATTTTATGAATTTAATTGCATTTTTGATGATTTACTGTAGAAATAAATTAACAATACACAAATAGCCTCAGAAATTCAATATATTTTTCTAAGGGTCATCATATTTCCATGTAGAATCCTCAAAAATGTTTAGACAAGAAACTCCACATGTTGTTGGTGTTGCCGGTGTCTCTTTCAACTCGTAGTGTGGGTTACAAGTGAAGTCATCCTTGCCGTCCATGTTTCAACATGACCAATAGTTTACTTTATAATTTTCATACGAGTGCTTGAGTTTACGTTTGCATAGCATGTTTATGGGTTCGGGTAACTTATTCACAATTTTTAGTCAACACTAGAATAGTTTATGAATTTAATTGTATTTTGATGATTTACTGCAAAAAGAAATTAATAATACACAAATAGCCTCAAGAATTCGATATATTTTGTGGAGGGGCAAAAAATGTCCGTGTGGCACCCTTAAAAAGTTTGGGCAAAAAATTCCACATGCTGTCGGTGTTTCTTTCAACTCGTTGTGTGTGTTACACGTGAAGTCACTTTCACCATCCCAGTTTCAACATGATCGATAGTTCACTTTATCATTTCCATGTGTAAAATTAGACATATACTAATGAACATGCTATGAAAAAAGTAACCTCAAAATCTCATGATTTTTTAAGGGTATTTGTGAATTATTAATTTTTCGCTAGCAAATTACCCAACCAACAATTAAATAATACATGAATGCCTAAAAATTCCAATTATGGATATGGTTATATTTTTTTGAAAGTTCAAATTGTGTTTGTTGAATTAAAAAATAAAAACTTGTTAAAACTTATTTCACTTTGGAAACACAATTGAAAAATGTTTAAAACCTATAGCAAGCAGCCCAACTTATCCCACCTGCACTCTTTTCCACCTGGCCCATAGCCAAACCCACCAGCACATGTGGCGCTGGGCTGTGACTGCTGGGCCACACAGCCAGGCCTTGGCCCATGCGCGGATGAGAGGGGACATTCAGCCCAAGAGGGAGGAGGCCAGTTGGGCTGGCTGCATTGGCCACATTCAGCCCAAGAGAGAAAAGAGACGAGATGGAGGGTGGGTTGGGCTCTAAAACTATAGGGATTGCAGCCCAAAATAATTTTTAATATTTTTAGAATTTTAAAAAACATAAGTTTAATACAAATTTGTTTGTTACGGGTATTACTGGGTATTTCTACTTGATCAAGTGTTTGCATTTAACTCTAAATTCTCAAGAGATGCGCCGACGCGCCGCCAAGCGCCCAGCCCGCCCTGTCACGGTGCGCCGGTGCCGCCCGCGCGGCCGCATCCGGCGCACCGCCCGACGCCCTGCCGGCTGCTGCAGTGCCACCCGTGCTCGCCGCCCGCCGACCCGCCGTCTGGCTCGGGGCTTCGATGATTCCTGGATCCGCCACTGGATGTATGATAAATTAGAATGGAGGGATGAGGATGAAAGGGAAGCAAGAGGAAGCCTGTACAGGAAGATCAGCAGGGATATGAGATAATTTAGGATTGCTACGAGGACAACTCGTTTGAGTTAGGCATTTGATCAAGTGCTCCGTCAAGTGCTCTTGACCCGTGAATTGTTGTTAGATGTAACAAATCTGAAGATGGAATCAGGGTCTTGTAACAGTCAAAAGCAGCTTTTATAGTCGGTGAGTTTGGCCTGGAGACAATCTCCTATGATCATAAGCTATGCTACTTATATTTTAGAATTGCGATTACTTATACTAACCTTTTTTCCATGTAGTTTGACTAACAGCATATAGATACATGCCTAAACATTGGAAGTATATGAAATATGTTATTGATATCAGTGGTTCAATTACGACCGTTGGTCCTGCATTGCGAGAATGAATAACTTCAATTTGTACATAAGTTTGAAACAAAGTTTTAGTGATTTATGGAAGCGCAAATTTTAGCTACTTTCAATAAAAGTTATGGTGAGGCTAAAAATTATCTTCAAACCACAGAAAACATGCACCTTTCCTTTTCAAGGAAACACACGAATATCATTACAAATCATACACTGCATATAAATAAATATTTTGACATGGTATAAATGGTAGCTGGAAGTTTAGATTTTTCACTCGATGAGACTAACAGAAGGGAGCAACTGCATCCCCCATCAGCAGCTTACAATAGAGCGACATTCAAGCTGGAGCAAATCATAAATTAACCATCAACTATTGTATACTATATGAATAATTGACTTGGGCATAGGAATTTCTTTTGGGGGCAATTTGCATGTGAGGAGATCTGAGGGATCTAGGATAGGCTGAAGAACAAAGTGATTAAATGAATTTTTAGCAAAGTTGTAATAGCATGGCAACCAGCCAACCAGACACATGTTACAATTCGGTACATAATTAGTCAGACCAAAGTTGTAATAGCACGGCCCGTGGGGAGAGAGCGAGACGAGGCGCGGTCACCACTCGTGATGAGCCCCTCTTTCTCCTGGTCCTGGTCCTGGACCTCGCCGGCGTCGACCCCTGCTTCCGGGGAAGCAGGAGGCCGCCGAGGAGCCGGCCACCGCGAGGAGGTAGGAGGCGGAGAGCGGCAAGGGGATGCGCGTCAGATCCAGGTCGGCAAAGTGCGGGAGAGCGGCGGAACCTGCCATGGATAGGGTGACCCAAGTTGGATTCTTCTAGGGGAAGATATTGATCTCACCTTGGATTCGATGGCGAGCCTCTGCTCCAGAGACTCGTGGTATTGACAGGTGGGTCATGGGCCCACTTAGCAGTGTATTCTTTGCAAATTTGTGGGTCATGTATGCTGCAAATTTGTGCAATTCTTTGCAGGCGAGGAAAGGAGAATATGTTTCTCCCCCCAGTGAGAGCCGCCCAGCTCAGCTGTGACCTGTCCTCTCTCTTGGGGAAAAAAAAAGAAGACGATTTATTTTTGGAAAAAGAAAGAAAAGGGAGGCTGCAAAGTGGAAAGTGGGCCAATTGTTCCATGACACGTCGGCTGGAGTTGGAGTTGTAGCGTTTGTATCAACTCCCTAAAAGATTCATAAATGCATTGTTATTACAACTGTGGGGAACCATATTAATTTCCGAAAGAGTTGTTGCCTCGATTTAGCACCAGACAATGCAGATTTTAAAAGGGAAAAATCTCTCCACATCCAGCACCCTACATTGAAGCGCATATAGTCATGTTTTAAGGGGTGGCAACGAGCACCCCAAACAATAACATCACAAGTTCTACCCTAAACCACCGCAATAACATCACAAGTTCTACCGTTTTTCATTTCACAAGTCCTACCCTAAACCACAGCAATAACATCACAAGTTCTACTGTTTTTCATTTCATGATGTTGACACAGTCCTACTGTTACTACAACTCAAACCGAATGGAAAATCCACTCCTCAGCTGGGCATACTCGGAGATCTTGATGGCTTCCACCTTTCACCAAAGTACAATTTTTGTAGAGTCAGGCCATCTCCAGCAGACCTCGCATCCCACCTCCTATTGCAAACTCCACTCTATCTACAGTCCACAGTGCAAAATAGTGTTTTGCACGACAGCCTCAGAATTACACGTGTTAATTACAGGAAATCTGTGGCAAATAAAACATCATTCTCCACAATCTGTTCCATACTGAAGAAATGTTTGGTTGCTAGTCGCTGAGGAATTCACTCTCGATGAAGTCTGTCAGCTGAGGATCATTGCACCTAGTCGCCACCTGTTAATTATGCGCAAAAGTTCACTACAAACTGTACGTGGCATAAGTGCTACACTTGTATTGACTCTAACAAGTTAAGTGCACATAAATGCACATATTGGTATCTCCCATCATTTGTCGCTGGTTGAGCATCAGTTAAGAGCGCTGATTTTGTCACCATAAAATTTTATAAACCAAATTTAGAAACAAGTTCATGCTGCGGCGTTGATGGATAATATGATTTAATTACAAGTAAAAAATAAAAGTTACCCCTCTTCTTGCTACGGGCGACTGGGCGACGAGGTAAAAGTTGTAGAGGTGGCTTCGAGGGAGCCTGGGCTGCTTGAAAAAAGAGAGGTAAGAATAGAGTTTGATGGCAATTGCTTGCTGTGTAAATATAGAAATAATTCTCAAACTGCTTAAATTATGGAAATTGAAAGTTTGGAAACTAATTCAAGTGCACATAAATGCACATATCAATATTCTCTAATAAGCCAACTCTACGATGGCACATATATAATTAACCCATAAAGAAAGCATATTAGATGAAAGCAAGTACCTGTTTTCTGCCCATATGGCGTTGCAATCTTTACTTTCTTGTTACTTGCATGTGTGTTAAAGGCGTTTTCAGCCACTCTCATGCCACTCTCAGGCTACAATGAACAAACAAACACAAGTCACATGTGAAGCTGTAGTTTGGCAATAGGCCCAACTATGGGACACATTGTCAATATTCTCTTTCTTATGCACATGCATGTGCACACAGAACCCAAGAAACTCTTGACAAACAAACAAAGGTGCTACATGAGGCTAGGGTACACAAGATGTGTTGGGGTGGATTGGGCTTACCCTAAATACGGGTTAGGGTGGGTTGGAATGTATTCATGTTTTTAGGTTCGTATGGATTTAACCCACGGGTTTAGTTCTACAGGTCTAGCTTTTGATGTGAGGCCCACATGTAGGTCTAGCCATAATACTTTGCACAAAGTGGCGGACAAAAAATGGGTTATGACCCTGAGTTTTTAGTTTTTAGTTCCAGGGTGCAGCTCTTTGACGCGGCCCCACATATAAGTCTAGTCACAATACTTTGCACAATGTAGCGGCCACTTACACACCAGCAATGTTCCTGCCTACCTGCCCTCCTCCCAAAATTTCACATGACAAGAAAAAGAGAATATGTGATTGTGTGCTACATGTGATGTGATTGTGTGATGGTGGCTGGGGGTGCGACATCATCAAACCACGCTCTACATACCACTTTGGACCTGATCATAATTCATAACAAAACATACCATTTCAGACCTAATCATAACAAGACAACAATGCAACTTAATGTATCTATGCGATTCCACATTCCCAATTTCATATATCTATAAGAGGATGAGCGAATATAAATAGTTTGGTCATCAATAAACTTACATGGATGTCATCAGATGAGCCATCATCACTCTCAACCTACAAGAACATGTACGTTTGAGCCATAGCTGAGCCAGCAGCTAGATTGAAGGGCCACAAGCGAAAATGGTCTAAAGAATAAATATGCAATTAATAATAGGGGAAAGTACATACTAATGATAGTACTGTTGCCCGCTGGAGGCCTGGTGCTTTCATATTCATCTGAAATGAGGATAAAACTTTGATACTTCAGCAATCAGTGAGTTAAGCAAAACAGCGTAACAGGCCTAAACCAAGCACCAAGGAACAAAGGCAGGCTGTGAGTCATTGTTTTGCAAATCAATGCAGCAAGAGTGGAGCATCTGGTGAGGTGACATGCCAAAGCAACAGCTAGGACCTCCGGAGGCCCACAATATATTCATGAACCACAATACACTACTAGGAGAAGTCAGGACCAAAACCCAGGCTAGAAGTCAGGACCAAAACCCAGGCTAGCTCACCCTGCCCCACAGGAGGTAGATGGAGAAAAGGCCGCAACCTAAATCAACCAACTGGATGGAGCCTTAGCCTTAATTCAGAAAGCACCCGAGCAGCATGCATTAACACATGGAAAGCGGGCATGGTACCAGCACAAGAAGCGAAGAATGGGCCCCAAGAGGGTGAGATACCGAGATCAAACAACATGAATAGTAATTTCAGTGCCTAATGGTCACACGGGTCACAGTAGTATGACCCAAATGGGTCGACCCATTTGACACTTTTTTTATAAAAAAATGGATCATGTGGGTCGGTTCCAATGGATTGTGGACCGACCCATACCCACCCCTAGAACACAGTGAATTGTTTATACAAGATCTTTTAGAGGATGTGGATTATGCATGGTGAAACAAGATCTTTTATTGGATGTGGATTATGTATGGTGAAAACTACCATGACATTCCAAAAAAACCCAAAACAGTGTTGTTGGAAAAAAATCTGGCTGAGTTTAAGATAATCAATACCTTATTCTATGCTAACAAGGAACACAGCTATAATGTAATCTTACATGCTTATTACAGAGTTCAGCGCTTAAACGTATGTGAACATAGCATGCCCATAACAATATTCTCTAGTAAGCCAACACTAACATGGCACATATATAATTAACCCATAGAGAAAGCGTGTTAGATAAACTCAGCATGTGAGCAAGTACTTGTTTTCTGCCCATATGGCATTGCAATCTTTCCTTTCTTATCACAAGGTGTCTTAAAGGCCTGCTCAGCCACACTTTTGACACTCAGGCTACAGTGAACAAGCAAGCAAACAAAACACAACAGTGAGCCATGAAGCTACATATCAGTGGTTTAATCACAAATAAACTTACATGGTTGTCATCATATGAAGCATCATATGAGTCATCATCACTCGCAACCTCAAAATGAACCTTTCGCTTACTTTTCCCTTAAAAACAGAATGTACATGAGGCCAATAGTTTGGGGGTCATCAAGATTCAAGGGCCAGTAGCACAAATGGCCTAAAGAGTAAACATGCAACCAATAATTGGGGGACTTACATACCATGGATACTATTGTTGCCGGCCATAGGTCTCTCGGTTTCCTCTTCATCTGAAATGAGGATAAATTTCATTACTCACAGATGACCCCCACTTCCTCAAGTTGGGGAACAATGATGCAGTGCGCAAACAACACAGATACCTCCAAACTGCCCGGCATATTTAACACTTAAAAACAACACGCTAAAAAATGAAACATGCTGCTTCTCCAAATTTTGCAACCTACCTAGGAGAAATAAGTGCCACATATCACTGCAGCATAATGCAAGTATCTGATGACTATTGAACTGGCCAAGCAGCAAGCAGAGAAGGCATCTGGATTCATGGTCAATGCAGAAAGAGTGGAGCACCGGACATACACCCATACAATACTAGTGGAAAATAACAACCAACCACAAACCAAGAACCAACTGAAAATGGCCGGCCAAGCAGCCATGCAATTGCCTAGCACTAGAAAGCAGGCGCTATACCAGCACAACCATCTAGCACCATTCAAACAACCATGTGGATGCAAGACGAGGGGAGCAGATGTGGGAGGCATGTATTACCCAAGGTTTTAAAAAACGCTAGACGCTAGGTGAACGCTAGCCTATGGTTTAGAATTTTTTGTGATTAAACGTAGATTAAACGTCTTTTGTGATTAAACGACACTGTGATAGAACGCAACGCTAGGCCAAAGTTTAGAGTTTAATCAAGATTAAACGTAGTTTTAAAATGTTTTTAAAACAGGGGTATTACCACATAACTTTTTTGGGGCACTCGAGCCTGGGGCGATGTTTTGCAATTCACACTTGAATGGGCAATCGCCCACCTGGCGCAACCCCAACCAGGAGAATGGAAAGTATTGTTTGCAGGCAATGCATTTGACCTTTATAGCTCGGAGGAGGTACTCAAGCTCAGTACAGTGCCTGTAGCCGTAGGTGCTGATATCACCACGGTAGCAGGCACTACAAATGAGATTGTTACTCCAAAGCTGCAACAAGGGTAGGTTAGCATGAACAGATAAACCAAAATCAAAACAAGCTGCACCCAAATTAATTCAGTCAGAGCTCAGCTCACCAAGAAAATGGGAGGCCGGATAGGAGCCTCGCATTCAGAACACTGAAGGAGACTTGTCTTCAGCATGCACTTCCACCGGGCAGGAGGAGTGGAATATTTGGCAGACGGGCAGTCACGCCGGTGTTCCAGAAACTCGAAGTAAGGAATGTATTTTTTGCAGTCGCATTTGAAGTTCATCTGAGCAAAGATGCGGCTCAGCACATTGGTATCAGCAGGCAGACAATGGTGGAGGCGGATACATTGACGACAATACATTTGACCGCGGATGCACTGGCACTGCCAGGAAGCACGAGAAAGGGGAAAATAGTAAGAGAAAAAGTTGAGCTAGGGAAAAAAACAAAACAAAACATCTCACCCACCGTGAACGCTCTACAATTGTAAGTGTCACGCCGGAGGGGTCGGCGGCAATATGCACAGTTCAGTAGCCCCTTTTTTATCTTGAGCCTAAACACACTCATCTCCTGCGATTGAATCTATCAAATTAAGCGGGGATCGGATGAAGACAACGGCCGCGGGGACTGAGCACGTGGAGTGGAGTGGTTAGGAGAACTAGAGCAAACGACGGCGGAGGTGGGGGCGCACTCACCATAGATGAAGACTTCCCCTTGGGTTGGATCCGTGGCTCCGGCGGCGCCGATTCGGATTCTTCCTCCTCGCTTTCTTGGCGCACCGGCGCCTGGATTTGGGGTTTATTGATCGAGGGTTCGCCGCCGGAGGAGCTGTCCTCCTCATAGGGGCAGGAGGAGGAGGCCATGGGGCCGGCGGCGGCTTGGGGAAGGCGAAGACGAGGGCGCGGCGGCGGTGGGTTTCGGGGGCTTTTGCGGGCTTTCGAGGAAAAGAGAGAGACCTGTGGCCTGTGGCTAACAAAAGCTGTTCCCTACACAACTCCCTCTTCCTAAATAAACTCTATAAATTTAACTATTCTCCATTTGCTCCCCAACTTTTTTCCTACAATTTTTTCCTATCCCCTCAGTCTCACGTATCCTATTTTACCACAATTTCTACCTTTATTCATTCATTCTCTATACACTATAACTCATTCATTAACCATTTATTTATCATTTTTTATTTTTGTAAAAAATATATTAACCATTTTATTTATTGTTTTTTATTTTTAAAAAATCATACTATATTTATAAATTTTTATTATGGAAAAAACGGCGTGATTGGCGTGATTAGACATTCCATTCCATATACATCGCCTAGGAGTAAATATACATCGGTAACGGGTCATGGGTACGGTAAATAACCATTAGCTCAGGTCGTAGTACCACAGGTTTAGTACCATTGCCATCTCGTAGCGAGTGGATAACCTTAGGCCCTGTTTGTTTCCGCTTATAAGCGGATTCTGGGTGGGAATAAGCGAGAATCCCACCCAAACGCTTCAATTATTTCTTGTTTCTCTGGGCCGCCGCTTCCCCAGTAATCTCTGATACAACGTGAATCGCGATTCTCCCCACCACGACCCAGAACTCGCGCACGGGAGAAGCGAGTCGATTTTCCGCTGACTGCCCCTGCCCCCCGTCTGCCGACTCTCCTCTCCCGTTCCACCCCTCCGCCCCAATATCGCCGCCGCCCCTCTACCAGTGCCGCACCTCTGCCACCGCCGGCACCCCTCCTGCGCCGCCTCTCCACCGTTGTCGGGGGAGACGGTGCGGCTCCTGCGCGGCCCGGATCCGCACGGTGCTCCTGATCCGCGCCCGACGCCTCCCTGATCCGCGGCGCCCTCCCCTGTTGCTGCGCGGGACCTTGAGCTGGCGGAGGCAGCCGGCCGGTGCCAGAGCTCCACGGCGAGGTGGAGGCGTGACTCCAATCATTCTCGCCGCCCCTCTCCTAACTCGTGCTCCGGTGCCCGTGCCGCCGCGCCACCGTTCTCCCTCCCCTGTTGCACGGGACCCTGACCACGGCAGGACGGGCGCGGGACCTCAAGCCGGGCGGGACCTCAGCGTCGGACAGAGGTGGCCGGCCAACGCCGGAGCTCCATGGCAGGGCGAAGGTGGTGGGAGCGAGCGGGACCTGGCTCCAAGCCGGGCAGAGGCGGCCGGCCGGCACCTAAGCTCCACCCCGGACGGATGCAGATGCGACGGCAGGGGCAGGTGTGCTATGATGCGAGCGGAGGAGCGATGCGTGAACAACAGATAAGGATGAGAGAGGAGGAAAGAGTAGGAATAAAGTAAAGATTTGACTTTAATTTAATATATATTCAAGTGTAGGGACATTACGTTGATCTACAAAACATTAAGTGTTTGCCTATCTTTTGATAAAGATTTAACTTTAATATATATTTGATATTATTGTAATATAATTATCTAGCTAAGATACATAACAAATATAAGAATTATTGACTTCTACTCTTATAAAGTGAAAAATGATATGTCATTAGTCTCGGGGGCATTTCAGATATTTTACAGCTTATTCCAGAGAATCGACTCAAAATAATCAGGATTGCCAAACACCCCGCTTATCCAGACAGCCGATTCTCCAGACAGCTAGTTTATCTCAGAATACTGATTCTCAGAAAAGCGAGATCCAGAAAAGCGGAAACAAACAGGGCCTTAATCGGTAACGGGTCGTGGGTAACACGGGGTTTAGGGTGGTGGGTACCTATGGCTCCATAGGGGTAATACCCATAGGCTAACAGGTGGTGGGTACCACGGGTTTAGGTACCATTGCCATCTCTATGAGTGGATAGCCTTAAATGCTCCCTCCCATTCACTATCGAACAGACCGGTAAAGTGGTGAAGCTTTGAAACAATGAAAGTATGAAACCTACAAATTTGAAGGCATAGCGTTTGTTGCAAGTTGGATGTCACGGCCCAGTGGGCCGACTGGGCTGCGCAAGTTACTGTAGCACATGCTACTGTAGCACCACGGACCTCAGCTCCTTAGTCCCAAACTGAAAGTGGAGAGGGAGCCGAACCAATTTAAATAGCCGGTCCCTGTAAAGCTAGTAACTCCGGTTCGAACCTTTTGCGCGAAGCGAGGATGAAAGCGCAAGAGAGTTATTTAGCAGGTGTGGTCTACTCAATGTGTAGAGTAGATCTTAGCCGTTATCCTGGGCCGGGTCATTACAGGGGTATCAGAGCCATACTCTCGCGGTTTCACGCCACGTACGGGCAGAAGTGCGCATACATGAGCACGTTGGCGCGTGGAAACACAGATGCCAACAGCATGTGGACGGACACACATGGGCTGCTGGCAGTGAACCCACGGGCGTGGCACATGGGATCGTTAGCACTAGACGTATGGGACGTGGCCCAAGAGAGGGGATTCTGCTCTTTTGTCCCGTATGGGTAAGCTGGCTTGATGTCTCGACGAGGACGTTGAGTCCTCAACGGGGGGTAACTGTGATAGCCCATGGGCCAGTTGGGCCGGGCTGAATTAAAGTTACTGTAGCACAGCTACCGTAGCGCGAAAAATACTGTAGCTCCGGCACAGTATTCCTAGTTTAGTCCCATACGAAAAACCGAACGCGAGACAGACCGACTTAAATAGTCGGTCGCGAGAAGCTAAATAACCCGGATCGATCCTTTTGCGCGAAGCGAGGAAGAAAACAAAAGAGAGTTATTTAGCAGGTGTGGTCTACTCAATGTGTAGAGTAGATCTTAGCCGTTATCTCGGGCCTGGTCGTTACAGTGTAATGACCCGGCCCAGGATAACGGCTAAGATCTAATCTACACATTGAGTAGACCACACCTGCTAAATAACTCTCTTGCGCTTTCGTCCTCGCTTCGCGCAAAAGGTTCGAACCGGAGTTACTAGCTTCCTAGGGATCGGCTATTTAAATTGGTTCGGCTCCCTCTCCACTTTCAGTTTGGGACTAAGGAGCCTAGTCGGCCCACTGGGCCATGACAATCTCCCCCTGTTAGGGTTCGACGTCCTCGTCGAACCAACTCACACATACAGGACAAGGGAGCAGGATCCCCTCTCTTGGGCCACGTCCCATACGTCTAGTGCTAACGATCCCATGTGCCACGCCCGTGGGTTCACTGCTAGCAGCCCATGTTTGTCCGTCCACATGCTGTTGGCATATGTGTTTCCACGCGCCGACGTGCTCATGTACGCGCACTTCTGCCCGTACGTGGCGTGAAACCGCGAGAGTATGGCTCTGATACCCCTGTAATGACCCGGCCCAGGATAACGGCTAAGATCTACTCTATACGTTGAGTAGACCACACCTGCTAAATAACTCTCTTGCGCTTTCGTCCTCGCTTCGCGCAAAATGTTCGAACCGGAGTTATTAGCTTCCCAGGGACCAGCTATTTAAATTGGTTCGGCTCCCTCTCCACTTTCAGTTTGGGACTAAGGATCTGAGCTCCGCGCGCTACAGTAGCATGTGCTACAGTAACTTGCGCAGCCCAGTCGGCCCACTGGCCCGTGACATTGGATCTCACCCATACGTCCTAGCCCCACGAAATTGAAGTCTGCAACTGCAGGCAGGGGGAAGCAGCGATGCGCTGCTCCAGCCATCAAAAGATGAATGCCGCTCCAGCACACTCAACAGCTAGTGTATGCAGTTGTCCAACACAATTAACGCATGTGTTGTTGGTTGCAAGCATAAGACCGCGTTTAGTTTCTAAAAATTTTCACCTCGAAAAACGTGTCTTTCTCTTTGGACATATGTATGGAGCACTAAATGTAATTAAACAACAAAACTAATTACACAGTTTGGATGTACACGTCGAGACGAATCTTCTGAGTCTAATTAGTGCATGGTTAGCCATAAGTACTACAGTAACCCACATATGCTAATGATGCGGTCAAAGGCCTCAAAAGATTCGTCTCGCAATTTCCAAGTGAGTTCTGAAATTAGTTTTTTAGTTAGTATCCGAATAACCGTCCCAACATCTGGTCAAAGTGATGACGTGACATCCAAATTTTTTTGTTTTTGGAACTAAACGGGCTCTAAACAATTGCACCTTTCTCTCACCAAGGACCTCATGGCTCTGGAGTAGACGAGCATATGGACTAAGTCATTTCATGCTTTTAACACTCTCATGCTCCTTCCTATCCCACCACATCTACTGTCGGTACATTCGAACAGGGGTACCTCCTACTAGTGCACTTGGCCCATGGGGTGTGTGGTTATCCGTAACCACGTGCTAAGCCTCTAGGGCGGTGGAGCGTGGGCCCTAGGCCTGACGCCTTGGGGAACGGTCCCCGGACCTCCCCCGCGACCGAGCAGGTCCGGTGCTGCCACATGTCCTCACGGGCAAGGCGCCGCCGGACGGCCGGACCTCCTTCCTATCCCACCAAAAAATCGCATTGCGACTGCTGCATGTAAATCGCGAGACGAATCTAATGAACCTAATTAGGTTGTAATCAGGCGCTAAATTGCTACAATAATGCTACAGTAAACAACCTCTAATGACGGATTGATTAAGCTCATTACATTCGTCTCGCGATTTAAAGACGAGTTCTGTAATTTATTTTGTGATTAATTTATATTTAGTACTTCAAACATAGAAAGATGTCTTTTCAAAAATTTTACGAAACGCAACTAAACACCCCCATACTCGCACCTTAGGCTATCCTTGAGCCTTAGGCATCGACCCTGTCACGTCAGCTCTTTACTCCACTCTTGACCCTGATGTAACTCTCTACTCCACTCTTGACCCTGATGTCAGCTCTTTACTCCACTCTTGACCCTGATGTAACTCTCTACTCCACTCTTGACCCTGATGTAACTCTCTGGCCCTGTTTGGTTCATGTATCCAACTACGACACACAATTCCCGAGAAAATAATCTTCAATGCATGAAGTACTAAATTAAGTTTATTTGCAAAACCATTTCACGGATGTGTGTAACTTTTCGAGATGAATCTAATGACAGTAATTAATCGATGATTGGCTACAGTGATGCTACAGTAACCATCCTCCAATCGCTCGGTCAAAAGCCTCATTAGGTTCGTCTCGCGAAATAGCGCAAGGTTGTGGAGTTAGTTTTGTAAATTACCTTCATTTAATATCCCTAATTATTAGTCAAATTTTTTGTGCTACTCACAACCAAACAGGGCCTCTACTACACTCTTGACCTGCTGCTCCAGTGCACTGCTGTACTATTGACCTGCTGCTCCAGTGCACAACCTACAACAAGCTATAGCCTCAGCCTCAGCCCACAGCCACATCAGCTCCACGTCAGCTTTTTATTTCAGAACTAACTACTTCACATATATTTGTTTTTGACACTTAAAAATTATGGATTACATAGCAATTAAAAATTACGACTAGTATATATAGGGAGAGTACGTAATTGTGCCACTAGCCGTTTTCATATACCATAATTGGTAATTGCTTGGGTGAGAAACAATAGAACGTGCATGCATCTTGCATTTTCGAGTTGGTTGATCACCTTGTTTACGGTTGTGCTTCCAAAAAAAATTACTTTGATCACTTTGTAGTTAATAGTTGTGCAACCCCGAGTTATCAATCTGCGGTTCAAGTTGAGTAGATGAGGTTTCAACCGAAGCAAGTAGGTTTATTTTCCTTGGTGAACCATATCGCGAGGGAAATGATTCATGCCGTGTGTTCATATTAGATATGCACGTTCTTTATTTGCATGAATTAGTCCTGATAGCGGAATGGCTAACCAAGGAGTGGTTATTTTGCAGATGGGTGATAACAACGTTGCCAATCATGAAAATGAGAATCACGGAGCATTGCCCCAACCACCTCCCTCTTTGGCTCAGACTATTGCGGCTCTTATCGCCGACCGCAATGAGCAGACTGAGTTGATGAGGCAATTGGTGCGAAAACAATGCCGGCAGAGGTCGACAAGCACCACCAGCAGAAACTGACTATGTCGGTTTTCTAGCCACCCAACCACCTCTGTTCCACAAGGCAGATGATCCACTCGAAGCCGATGCATGGATTCGCACCATTGAGGACAAGTTCAGTATCCTCAATTGCACAGAAGTAGACAAGGCCGCATTCGCAACACAACAGCTGAGAGGCCCAGCGAAGATATGGTGGGTTAATCACAAGTCTCTACTCCCCGCTGGTGCGCGTCTCACTCGGGATGAGTTCGTGGCAGCTTTTAAAGCCCACCACATCCCTACTAGCTTAATGAGGAGAAAGATGGCGGAATTTCTAGCATTGAAGCAAGGAAACAATACTGTTCTGCAATATGCTCAGACTTTTAATCAGTTATCCTAGTATGGTGGTTTCCATGTCGATACGGATGAGAAGAGGCAGGATTGCTTCCGGAGGGGATTGAACACCAAGCTGCAGGACAAACTAGCACTAACTACTTGTGCCAACTTCACAGAATTGGTTAATAAGGCTATTACTCAAGAAGATGCTACCTTAGCTCATAAGACCGACAAAAAGAGGAAGGCACCTGTTGGATCTTCTAGCAGTGCGCCCCAGAGGTACAAGCTAGTACCGACAGGAAGTCAGCAGGCCCCAAGTCGTCCTCCGCAGCAGGGCCGTTGGGTCGTTAGGCCGCCACAGCAGCAGCCGTGGGTGCCACGTCTCCCAGCGCCACAGCAAGGTCAGGGACCTCCAATGCAGCAAGTGACCCGCACAAATAACTATCCCTATTTCAACTATGGACTTCCTGGGCATTTGGCTCGTGATTGTCGTCTACCACGCAAGCAGTTTAACTACAGGCCTCTCGCACCAGTTCCAACTGCCAGTACCCAGGATCACAAGAAGAAAGCTGCACCTATCAAAACTGGTCGTGTGAACTACACTATCCCTGGAAGATGTTACTGGTGGTACTCAAGTGATGACGGGTATGTTTTCCGTTAACCAGCGCCCTGCTGTTGTGTTATTTGATTCCGGAGCATCTCATACATTTATCAGCGAAGCATGTGTAGCACGGCTCAACTTACAAGTAACACACATGAGAAGACCCTATATTATTCATGCACCGGGTGCACAGTTGCACGCCCGTCAATGTGTTCAGGGTATATCCCTTGACCTAGGTGGGAAAGATTTTCAAACCGACCTCATTATTCTTCCAAATCAAGGAATCGACATTATTCTTGGAATGAATTGGATGGAAGAACATCGTGTTATCCTTGATACTTCATCTCGCATCATTCGAATCAATTCTTCCACATATGGTCCTTTGGATATTCATCTTTCTAAGCATAATATTCCCATCAATGCAATCTATCATCTTAAAGGGAAAGGCTTAGCCGAAATTCCTGTGGTTAGTGAGTATCCTGATGTGTTTCCAAAAGAATTACCAGGTATGCCTCCCGATCGAGATGTGGAGCTCGTGATTGAACTACAGCCTGGTACAACACCTATATCTCGGTGACCATATAGAATGACTCCTAGTGAGTTGGCTGAATTGAAAATCCAGTTGCAAGAATTATTGGATAAGGGTTTCATTCGACCAAGCACTTCACCATGGGGTTGTCCAGCCTTGTTCATGAAAAAGAAAGATCATGGGTTAAGATTGTGTGTGGATTATCGACCTTTGAATGCGGTCATCATCAAAAACAAATATCCTCTCCCTCGCATTGATATTCTATTTGATCAATTAGCCGGTGCCAAGTTCTTCTCGAAAATAGATCTTCGATTGGGTTATCATCAAATCAAAATCTGACCATCAGATATACCAAAAACAGCATTCTCCACTCGTTATGGTCTTTATGAGTATTTGGTCATGTCCTTTGGATTAACCAATGCTCCAGCCTACTTCATGTATCTCATGAATTCGGTATTCATGCCAGAGCTGGATAAATTCGTTGTGGTATTCATTGATGATATTCTAATCTATTCCAAAACGGAGGAAGAACATGCTCAGCATCTTCATATAGTACTCCAGCGTCTCAGGGAACATCAACTATATGCTAAACTTAGCAAGTGCGAATTTTGGCTAAAGGAAGTTCCATTTTTAGGTCATGTCATCATGACTGAGGGTATCTCTGTTGATCCCAGTAAAGTACAGGATGTACTGAACTAGAAGGCTCCAACCTTAGTGGTTGAAATCCGAAGTTTCTTAGGGTTAGCGGGTTATTATCGTCGGTTCATACCGGAATTTTCTAGAATTGCTAAACTTATGACTGAACTTCTCAAGAAAGGTACCAAATTCTATTGGAGTGACCAATGTGAGGCAGCTTTCCGGAAGTTGAGAACTCTACTTACTTCAGCGCCAATCTTAGCTCAACCAGATACTACAAAGCCATTCGATGTCTATTGTGATGCTTCGGGCATCGGATTTGGCTGTGTTCTGATGCAGGAGAATCGGGTGATTGCTTATGCTTCTCGATCACTCAAGCGTCACGAAGAGAATTATCCCACACATGATCTTGAATTAGCAGCTGTAGTCCATGCTTTGAAGATCTGGCGACATTACCTTCTGGGCACGAAGTGTAACATTTATACAGATCACAAGAGCCTCAAATATCTTTTCACCCAAGCTGATCTGAACATGCGTCAAAGACGATGGCTCGAGTTGATTAAGGATTATGAACTCGAAGTACACTACCATCCAAGAAAAGCAAATGTGGTTGCTGATGCGTTGAGTCGCAAGGCTCACTGTCATTGCCTCTCTACTATACCCCTAAGTGAGTCTCTCTGTTTTGAGATGGAAAAGCTGAACTTGAGCATTGTACCCCATGGCACATTGGCTCATCTAGAACTTACTCCTACCCTTCGTGATCTGATCATCGAAGCACAAAAGAAAGATAAAGGAGTAAAGGAAATTCAGAGAAGATTAGCAGAAGGAGATCCGAAAGTAAACTGTTTCCACCAAGATAGTGAGAATGTGTTATGGTTTAAGAACCAAATAGTGGTCCCTAAGGATTTTGAACTCCGAAAGCAAATTCTTGATGAAGCTCATACTTCCCGATTATCCATCCATCCGGGTAGCAACAAGATGTACGAAGACCTGAAACAACGATTTTGGTGGACTCGGATGAAAAGAGAGGTCGCTAAATATGTGTCCGAATGTGACATCTGTCGCAGAGTTAAAGCGAGTCATCTCAGGCTAGCAGGAACTCTCCAGCCTTTGAGTATTCCTGAATGGAAATGGGAAGATATTAGTATGGATTTCATAGTTGGATTGCCTCGGACTCAGAAGGGCTATGACTCTATATGGGTTGTGGTTGATAGACTAACCAAGTCAGCACATTTTATTCCAGTCAGTACTCGTTATTCCACAAAAATATATGTTGAGTTATACGTTGAGCGTATCTTATGCATGCATGGTATACCCAAGACTATCATCTCTGATCGTGGAAGCCAATTCACTGCTCGCTTTTGGGAACAATTGCATACTTGCTTAGGAACCCGTGTGATTCGCAGCTCTGCTTACCACCCTCAAACAGATGGTCAAACGGAGAGAATCAATCAGATTTTAGAAGATATGCTCCGTGCTTGTGTTTTAGCCTATCCACAGAAATGGGATCAATGTTTACCATTAGCGGAATTTTCATTATAACAATAGTTATCAAGAGAGCATCAAAATGGCACCATTTGAAGCATTATACGGTCGTCGATGTCGAACCCCTTTGAATTGGTCTGAAGCGGGTGAAAGAACTATCTTTGGACCCGACATGGTTCAAGAAGCCGAAGAACAAGTCCGTCTTATTCAAGAAAATTTGAAAATCGCGCAGTCTCGGCAGAAGAGCTACGCTGACAAAAGGACTAATCCACTTGTCTTTAAAGTTGGTGACCATGTATACTTAAAAGTATCACATTGGAAAGGCGTGCAAAGATTTGGAGTAAAAGGAAAACTAGCTCCCCGCTACATTGGTCCATACCCAATTATGGAGAGATGTGGTCCTGTAGCTTACCGGTTGGATCTTCCAGCAAAATTTTCGGCAATTCACAACATCTTCCATGTATCACAACTGAAGAAATGTCTGAGAATTCCAAAAGAAGATATTGATAGTGAAACAATTCGATTAGAATCTGATCTCACCTATCCTGAGCATCCTATCAAGATTATTGATCGCAAGGATCGAGTTACTCGTCGCACCACCAACCGTTTCTACAAAGTTCAATGGAGTAATCACTCCGAAGATGAAGCTACTTGGGAGCAAGAAGAATTTCTGAAATCCAAGTATCCAGATTTTCTACACACGCATCAAGGTACTTTGCCCTTGAACTTTGTTATCGTAATCCTATCGTTCTGAATCTCGGGACGAGATTCTTTTTAGGGGGGAAGGCTGTAACACCCTAGTGTTAATCGCGACGCTAATCATGTGTTTAAACCGCTAATTATGGACTTAAGCTCATCGTTAACGTTAATCGAGTTCTCACGGTAATTATCGTTTAGCCAAGTTCGAGCACGTTTTTCTCAGTGATCCGAGCTTCAAATCAAGTTATGCCCAAAAACAAAGTTGTAGATCATCTTGTCCTCTACAACTTCTATTTTGGTCAAATTTCAGGTTTCAATGTGAAAATTGGAGTTTTGGGCGGTCAAACTTTGATCAAATTCATTTCAAACGAATTAAACCCGGTTACTGTGCTCTCCAGTGAACCGTACGCGCGCCCATGCCGTGACCCCGCGTCGTCGCCGGCGACGCCACGCGTCGGCCGTCGGCGATCCTCGCCCGTCGCGCTCGCGCGCCGTCCTTATCCCCGCGGAGCCGTATCCTTTTTTCCCCCTTAGCACTAGATGGGGTTAGTATGTCTTGAATGAATGGATCCATGTCCTCGAGCCACTTGCATTGTAAGCACTGGACAGATTGCCCATTTGTAAATAGGAATCGTGTTTGTACAGTTGTCAGGTCTTGAGCCGGTGTAATGTGTGTCAAGATGCGTTTTCCTTGGGTGTAGTTTTATTGATTCCTGAAGTGAAAGGAAGGAAAGGAAGCATGAGCGGCTGAGTGTGCTGTTGACGGCCTGAGGCCAGGCCGTTGTGGTGGTATACATGGAGCTGGTGCTTATCTGTGATGATCACTTGAGTGGAACCTGGAGCGGACTGATAGAAAGGAGGATGATATTTGTTTTTATCTCTCGACTCTTGATGGGCGATCACCTTGAGAACTCAGAGCTTGGGGGAGGGCCATCAGGAACAGAAAGAAAAGGCTTGTAGTCAGGGCATTGGGCTTTATAGCAATTGAGAATCATGTGTTGGTTGATGATTGCAGTTAAAGACGAGCTCAGTCCCATCCGCTGCTATTGTTCTGCTGCTGGACATCCGCCGTAGTGGTTGCAGCAATTAGCAATGATTCATAGCAATTAGCAGGCATGTTATTGTGCATTTAGCTTTACAGTGTCAGACACTAATCAGCAATTAGCAAACCACTATGGTCCTCCGCTTATACGCCAACGCAGCTCGCTCCGTTTGTTTGACAGACAATCTCAACTGACTGAACGGTGGGACCAGATTGCCATCGCACGAATCCCTCCCTATCCATGAAAATGCTAGACACCCCTCGAAACGCACAGAACCCTGTCCTTCCTCTACCTCCAGCTCCAGGCGGCGGCGGCGGGGAGGGCTATGGACGGCTGACGCGGGGCGCCGCCTGATGCCACCACAAACTTCCCCCCTTGGCCCATCAGTAAGCTTCCCCCTCTAACCAATCCCATCTGATTCTTGCCTATTTCGCTCTATTTCTTGCTCGATTTCTTGGATGATCTCTGCTACTACCTCGTCACTTTATTATACAGTTATTGCCTGTCCATCCGGAACACAGCCTAGCTATTTTTTTAAAGTAATTTTTCGACATTAGCGTCTTTCTATTTGTTACCACAAGCTTGTTTGTCCATCCTATCGGAGGATAGTTCATTCCGAATTTCTATTCTCTTTTCAACAGCATTGCAACACTGCCGTTTTCTTAGTTGTTGTATGCTTGATTTTGCACAGGGGTTGAGAATTGCTACGTATTCAAGAGCCACCTGCAAGAGTACGCGCAGAAAGCTGGTCTCCCAACCCCTGAGTATCATACCCTCAAAGAGGGCCCGTCCCACGAACCAATATTCAAGTCCACAGTGGTCGTTAACAACACCAAGTACGATTCGCTGCCTGGATTCTTCAGCCGAAAGGACTGCAGAACAGTCCGCCGCTGAAGTTGCGCTTCTGGAGATAGTCAAGTCTGTTCCAGCAACTGAAACCAGAAGCATCCCAGCAGTAGTAAGTTACTCGTTTACGCAGATATTTGTGCTAAACAAGTAAAGATTCTAAGTTCTATACAAAATCAGCCTCCAACAAGAAAATCTTTTCATTCCATTAACTTCAAGTTATATGTGAATGAGTGGTGATCTGCATTCTTTTGTCCTCTTGCGCTTGGGCAAAAACGAACTGACTCATTCTTTGTTATATGCTGCCAAGAACATTTACATGCTTCTTTAAATTACATATATTTACCCCTACTTAACTTGCCATGGTGAAAGCCTTCAGGGAAGTATTGGAAGACTGCTAATAAAATGTATGTTCCTTGCTGTTGTTAGCTTCTCAAGTAATGTTGATTAGTTCAGCTGTGGTCTTCTAACAGGACCTGAGTACAATCATGAAGGTCTGTTTTAGGTTTCATGGCATTTCCCCAAATTCAATACATTCTTCTGTCTGATTGTAACTATTGAAGCTCTCGATTATTCTAAGATATCCTTTAAATATAGTAGGGGATTAGTCATGAAGATGCTTGCAAATTTATTCTGCCCAGTTTGTGAGCCATGCATAGTAACTAATCTGAATGGAGATGTACTCTATTGTTTGCAGCAGCTGCGTGACTGTGTCCAAGAGAGCCCCAGCGCCCTGGTGCTGTCGTGAAAGGGACAGGCTTAACGATCGAATGAACCAAAATAATCTGCAACAACCTTCCCGTTGTGCCTCTCGCTTCTCTGCCCCGCACATTAACGGAAACATGCGCTGGATTTGGATGGTCTTTACGTTGGGCGGGTCACTGATCGCAAAAATGCTGGCCATAAGTAACTAGCTAGCTATAGTGCCAATAAATAATTAAACAGGAGGGTGTACGTAGAGGTTTATTTGAAGCAGGCATGCATGCAGGCCAAGCCAGGTGTGACCTTGTCGAGCTAGTACTGTCAGATATCAGACACAAGATAACAGAAACCAATAGTTAAGAGATCATAGTGCCAAACAGAGTATAGCACTGCATCAACGAGCTTGGCGTGCCCTTGTCGAGTGTCGATCACATGTCGGTCCTTGCTCTGATCATCCTATAAGAAAGCGTCGCCGTCCAGAGATCGATGCCCGGCCGGTGCAGCTTGCAGACATGCATCGATCGCACAGCTTCATTCAGGAACTAGCTAACGCCGCACACAGCACGTCGCCTTCGCGCTAGCTAGCTGGTGCGTGCAGACAGCAAGTCCACCTCGCTCACAACTTCAGGAGGAACGAAACTCTGTACTACTTCAGACTCATCCCATAGTATGATGT
This sequence comes from Panicum virgatum, assembly GCF_016808335.1. Lineage (NCBI taxonomy): Eukaryota > Viridiplantae > Streptophyta > Magnoliopsida > Poales > Poaceae > Panicum > Panicum virgatum. The sequence goes on along the minus strand of NC_053142.1, from coordinate 1,232,058 downwards.
CTAGTGAGGTACGTACTTCCCCTAATTTTTATACTATTACATTGTTGTTCGTTACTATTGCTTGATTAGAGATGAGCTCGGCTCGATCTGTCAAAACAGGTTTAATTCATTGGGATTTCAAAGCGGTTAGTTTTTAGTTAGTTGTTTTGATAGTGTAGGTTTATATAGTACTACGTACTTGGTTTGGGTTGCAAAATTAAGATCTAAGACAAGTTTTCAAAAAGAGATTATTTATATTATTGCTGGTTTATTTGGTCCCATCCACATCATCAGTATTAAGGGTAGTCTGAATTATAACATCTTAGTTACAGCTGGTTATTAGTTAGTTGTGTAATCAATATCTAAAGTTAGATGTGCACACGAGTACTCACGCTGATTCACTGTTTGGTGGACACCTTGTGCAGTAAACTACTAACATTTAGCAGAAGTATGCCACACAAATTAAATCCGTAGTTATATAGTTGGGCTTCCTTGTACATATAACCAGGTAAAGCAAACTATACAATATTGCAGAATAACCAATTCACATGGCATCATTGTCATTCATTCTTCTTCAGATGTGGTAGGAAGTAATTTTTTATAAAAAAAATAACTTTTCCATTTTAATTTGCACTACTTCAGTCGGTAGAATGTAACTTTACACCATTTTAATTTGTATGACTTCATACCAATTCATATATGGTAGGAAGTAACATTTGATAATAGAATTAATTTCTGTTTGACAAGAAGTAACTTCATCATTTTGATTTTATACAACTACATATGTGATAGAAAGTAACATTTGAAACAAAAAAGATGTATTTCTTTTGTTTTGTAAGAAGTACGCATTTTCACCCAGCCCGCTGTTATGATTTGTGCTAGTTCAGATGTGGTAGGAAGTAAAATTTTGTATGCAATGAAATAAATTTTGTGTTATAATTGGTAGTTCACCATTCGATTTGAAGTACTTTAGTGTGGTAGGAAGTAACATTTTATATGCAAAGAAGTAATTTTGTGTTATAAGATGTGGTAGGAATTAACATTTGATATAAAAAGGAGTTTTTTTGGTTTTGTAAGAAGTAAATTCAACATTTTTATGTGTACTGCACTTCTGATAGAAAAGTAACTTTGTAATCCATGAATATAACTTATGAATAAAAACATCAAAGTGACATTTTTTATTTCAAAAAAAAATAATTCTACTATTTTAAAAAGTAACTTTGTTGTCCGTGAATATGGCAGGAAGTAACACTCAATCAATGTATGAGAAGTAATTTTTATTCTTATAAAAAGTAACTTCACCGTTTATCATCAAAATGTACATTAGTGAGATCTTGTTTTGAAGGGTCTAATTGAAAAGGAATGGAAGTGTAATCAGATTTTTATCTGGATGTTCAATTGTTGTGAAACTACACCTTTTATATTTGAATTTACTTTTCATATGTTATTATACATTTCTTGTCCTCTTTCCCCTATCAAATCTATCTATCAATGGCATGTGGTGGTTCGCGGTATTTGTGATAAAACGACTAGAAGAAAAATAGTAATAAGGAGGTTCTCCACTTAGTGTTAAAAGGAAAGGTTGCTCCATGAATTCGCATCCAACTTGTTTTTATATTATAATGTACCAGGGCTGGAATAGACTCTTTCCTTCGATTACAACTCCATCATCTATAGAAAATGGTAAAATGTAATAGCTAGTGAAATTCATGCATGGTTAAATTACATAATGTTTTTCGTTGATTTCATTTATTACATTTTAGTGCAAAGTAATCTAAAATATTTGAAGTTGATTGTGCACTAGCAAAATCATTTTGTTCTTCATCTCCTCTCATGTGCTATATGCTGTTAGATTGTAGACACCGGCATGATGCGGGCTGAGAGGGATGGTGGTCGTGAAAATATGTGCAGAGAGGATTCACGCTGCCATCGATTCTATCAGGGTCCTAACCCAATGGTGGCCCGCTACTTCTATGCTATCCTATTCCTGCTCGCCGCCAAAGGGCCTCTAGCTGAATTGGTTAGGAGAACCCAGCGGCACTCCTCAGGTCCTGGGTTCGACTCCCCGTGTGAGCGAATTTCAGGTTGAGGTTAAAAAAATCCCCTCGCTGTGTCTCCCTTCGAGGATGTCCCGGCCTGTGGTAACGGTGCGGCCCAGCCTGGGGGCTGTGGCAGTGGTCGCCGGCCCAGGTTACGGTGCAGGCCTTGGGTGAGGCTGGGGTTCGGGGGTTTTCTCGGCCTGGCGTCGAGAGTTCTTCTCTGTATGACAATACCGTTGGGGCGGTCTTTCCCCAGCCGGCCGAGTTTTTTATTCCTGCTCGCCAACCTCTCGGCATGGGCAGTACGAGAAAACCACATAACATTCTTTGAGGGACAGCGCCTCAACGGATGTCTAGGCAACAGAGACTGCCTAGCAGCGGAGGTTGTCTTAATAATAAGTCTGACCTCCTTTGTATCCTTAAAAGCTTTAATCCAAGAAACATTTTAATTATCTCCATTATATTTCTTTGTGTTGGACCTTAACAAAATGTCCACCAGATCTTTTTCTCAGTTATGTTCTTCTCCACAATGTACACAAGAAAGGTAAATGACCGTAGAAACTCGTGGCACTCCCAGTGGTGGACAGTAAAGGGTGTCCTCTTGATAGGCTCCTTGATAATATCTACATTGTTACCATCTTACTGGATGGAACTCTATGGTTAGTTCCCCTACCAAACTATCTTATAACATGTAATAAGTAAGAAATTCCACCACTTTCTGCCCCTGCTGATGATGGTGTTTTTGTCTAAATTATTTTCAGGAAAAGTTTCACATTTTGGAGCAGGGTACCTCATCTAGATTTTCAAATATTTATTACTACCTCTCCCTTTCAGGAACTAATAGGTGGTTATCTTGTATTTGGAATTGAACAGGGTATTTCTTTTTATTCAGCTCCTAAGTGTAATTAGATTCATCACACGTTTGAACTACAAATGATGCCATAGAAATTTTGAAAACCGGTGGGTTTTCTTTATCACGTTGATTTCATTTTAGTTGTATAGACCCATTTGTAAGTGTAATTGTTGTTTCCATCAGATGATCTTGAATTAACTTTCAGCTACCTTGAGGTGATTGCGGTCTCTATCATAGCGTATAGTGGCTCTATGGTAGGGATCATACTGATGTCTTTGTGGTACACCGCCTGCTGGATGAACATCGCGTTCATTGGTACCACACTACTGCTGGTGTCCCTCATGCCTCTAATATCACGAAAGTCCGAGGTAATTATTGTTCAATACTAAGAATTGGAAAAATAATTAAGCAAATTATTATTATTATTATTATTATTATTATTATTATTAATACTCTTGTGAAAAACTCGACCGGTGGGGGAAAGACCGCCCCCACGGTATTCAACTAAGAAGAAGCTCTCCGTTCCCCGATCGAGAAAACCCCTGAACCCCAACCCTGCCCTGACATTGGGAACAGTCACTTGTGGGGTCCGTTACCTGGGCCGGCCACGGGTCGGGCCTCACGCCCGAAGGCTGGGTCACCGCACCTGGGTTCCGTTACCACAGGCCAGGAACGGGCCGTTCACCAGTGTTTTGGCACACGGAGCTAGCGAGTGGGTTTTTTTAACCCCAGACCTGAAATTCGCTCCCAATGGGAGTCGAACCCAGGACCTGGAGGGTTCCACCGGAGTGACAGACCAACCGGACTAGCATCCTTACGCGAATACTCTTGTGAATTTGTGACACGTTCTCTAAATTAGGCCAAGGGATTCTACATGAAGCCAGGACTAGTGGGGGCGTAGTATATTCCTATGCTACTCAGCAATTAGAAGGTAAAATATTTAAACTAAATTACTATTAATGCGGCTGGCTATTAGATTGGAGAATAATTTATGGCACAACCCTATCATTTTCTTTGTCATCAAATTACGTATGAATAGTGAGCCAGAAACATATTGCTACAAGAAAGAAAAAGCCGGTGCAGGTGCAGATTGGAAAACCATAATAGTAAGTACATACCCTCTTTATTCGGTCATGGTTGCTATGTACATACATTAAATATTTCGTTTATATTTTAACAGTGTGAAAGAGCCAATTGGGTTCTATGTATCCATTAGTTAGTTAGAGATTTAGCATTCACTCAAGTTAGGGTTTGCTAGCTTCTAGAACAAGTCTCCGGACTATAAATATGTACTCAAACCCTATGAATAAGATTGACGACAAATGTTCCCTCAGTAGCGGTTGTCTTCAACACACACTCGGCGCATGGCCACCCCTAATCTCTTAGGGTTTTCTCTCAAGGTAAGTGTCATGCTGCTTTAACGATTCTATCGTTAAAGCATCATGACTCCGGCGTTTTACCCTGGTAGATCTTGTACTGAAGCATTTTTTATGGCAAGATCTGCTATTTATCCTAGTTACTATGCATACTTTTGCAATCTACTTTTTGTTGTTTGTTCATTCATGCTTAATAGATCATTTATCTATACCTGTTCGGAACACGTTACCCAGCCGTTGTTACAATCCACGACGTGCGCTGCAATACGTGCATGCGACCTGCCAATGGTTTAATGCGTGCCGAACACCCTGCCTGATATGTCTTAGATTAGATATATTCGTGCAGATGGATTTCTTTGGAGAGCCTAGGTAATATTCATGCATGTTTAGATTGGTTTTCTATCATGTGTAGCAAGAACCGATCTAGATGGATAGATCTACCTTTGTCATGTTCCGGAGCAAGTTTTATCTTTAGATGCACCCTGTTCATGTTTATTTATTGTTATATCCAATAACAGAAGTAGACTACATTTCTGAAATGGAACGATGACTACTAGGACCGATGGCACAGGAATGCAGTGCCTTAGGTAATTCAAAAAGCCGGGAACCTAATAACATCAGCCAATTTGTCTATGCGAATTGGTTGGAATAGTACTGCAATGGGCCTCCAGGATCATAGTAGCCGGCACCTCCAGAGGGCGGGGAGTTGGGGGGGCAACATGGCTTCGGGTGGTATGGGCACATGCAAAATGGGTCAGGGCATAGGGGATAATCTTCGAGGCTAACCACCATTGCGTTGGCCTCTGCCTCATCTTCCAGAGACTTGACGTGGCACTCGAGGTCGTGGATCTTGTTCTTGAGGTGGTTGATGTATTCTCGGACGTGGTCGTAGTGCGGAGGATCTACCCACTTCGTGAAGCGGCAGTTTCCCATGCCATGGGAGTTCTGCAAGGAGAAATAGTGTTAGATAAAGTTGGATTTATTTTTGTAAGAAATTGAGTAGTGAGCCATAGGAGCACGCACATAGCCAAAAGGGCATCTGAAGAAATGACGGCCACCATCGATGAAGTCATCAAACATCTGCATGACAGAAGACTGACCACATTTGCACTGAGGCCACGACTCATTCCTTTCGTTGTAAGGCCTAAGCTTGCGTCCTCCAACGAAGTCTTCTATTCCCTCTATCGGGAAGTTATCTAGTGGATGGTCATACATATCTGGGCCTGCACCAGCACCCCAGAGAAACTTGCGACTCCGACGACCTCCACCCTTCCCTCCTCGGCAGTGGGCTCGGCCACGCCCACGGCCCCTCTCTCCTGGCTCCGCCATTGTTGTTTGGCTGAGGTTTTGTGTTGTGTGTATGAGTTGAATGGGTGCCGTGAAGGTGTATTTGTAAGTGACCGTGAGGTTGAGGCATTGAGTGGTCATGTCGAACTGAAAAAGCCTGTAAAGCAATTATTACGTCGGACTGAAAAGCGTACAGAGGTGTAGTCATATCGATCTAAAAAGGCTACGAAGGCACGTCAAACTGAAAAGGCTACAATAGGCAGTACAGGTGGCCAATAGGCACCTAGGTGGCCGTGAGGGTGAGGCATTGAGTGCACATGAGAACATTAGTTAGACATAAAAGGACAACATTAGTTCGAACACATAGTAATAGTTCAGAACAGTAACAAGAGAGAACTCATATGGACAACACATTAGGCACATAATCCGAACTTTCTCAGCAGTCATCTCATCAAGCATCTTCCATATAGCATTGAACTTTCTCTGATGGTTCTGAACGCAAAGACTCTTAAACAGGTTCATCAGGTCCTGGTTCTTGAATCGCTCATAGAAGTTTGCACCCATATGTCGTATGCACCACCTATTCTTGACATCAGGCCATATGGCAGGGCTTCAGCGATATCCCTTTTGCAGCCTCTCTATTGCTTGCAGCAAACTTGAATGCCTATCACTGATTAGGCAAACACCAGGACGTTCAGCGACCACGTGCGGCTTCACTCTTTCAAGGAACCAATACCAACTCTCTATGTTCTCGCTCTCAACGAAAGCAAATGCGACTGGAACGATCTGATTGTTACAATCTACCCCAATTGCAGTAAGTATGGTTCCTTTGTATTTTCCAGTCAAGAAAGTGCCGTCGATGCGTAGCACAGGGGGCAATATTGAAATGCCTTGACACAAGCACCAAGACAAAAAAAGGCTCGCTGTAGAATTATAGGCCCAGCACACGTCGTCGGGAGGTGGTGGATTGCAAATACGCTGCCATGATTCCTAGCAACAATTTTCTCTAACATAAGAGGCAGGTTATCATACGATGCTTTGAATGTGCCAAACCTCATCTCGAACACCTTTTGCTTCGGTCTCCATGCCTTCACATAGCTGATTGTGTAATGGAATGATTTTTTCAATATTTCTGATGATTAGCTTTGGCTCGTAGTCCATCTTATCAAGGATAAAACCATACATATGGTTGGCAATGAATGATGATGTTATGTTGCGGTGTGTTTGCTCAACACCTTCCAAATGACAAGTATGCTCTGTAACAATTGAGCATTCCCAATGACTCTTCCATCTTCCCTTGTAGGCATGCACTCGCCATGTGCAATCATCTTTGACACACTTCACATCATATTCTTTGCTGCTAGACTTCACAACTCTGAATTCACTCCTTAGAGACACATACCACCGCTTCACAGCCTCCTTAACTGCATCAATGGATTTGTATTTTGCCCCCTGCACTACTTCATTCGCTCGATACTCCCAGTCCTGATGCTTGGCACCTTGAATCACAGGATTGCCAAAACCATGTTCTGCCCACTCTGTTGGTGTTATCGCCATAAATTAACAGGGATAATTAATGGGCTATGAGCAAGTTGGGCTTAATGTAAAATTAAGGAAAAGCTTGTAAATTAGCTCCTACGCGAGCATTTGGGCCATATGGGCCATGTATATCTAGAGTTGGTTAGTTCGGTTAGGGTTGAGAGTATGATATGGACAAGTTAGTTTAGATCGCATTTGAGTCTACGAACTATAAATATGTACCCTTTGTTATTCGTAAAAAGAGGAACCATTCACGTTCTGCAACAATAATCTCGACGCACCGCCACCCCTATTCTAGGGTTTCACCCAAGTAAGCGCCATGCTGCCCTGATCACGTCCTGTGATCAGGCTAGCATTGTTCTTGCTCTTATTGTGGTATTGTTCGTGCTGAAGCATTTTTTATGGCGAGCAATGCTAGTTATCCTGATGTTTGCTGCATGCCTTTAGTAGATCTGTTATACGTTTTCACATTTATCATCTACAAATATCAGGTTATTGGTGCACGTTTATATCTTCGATCTTATGCTAGTTCTCATTATTCAGAATTAGTCGTGCAGGAGTAAAACCTTGTTGTGTTATGTTTAGTAGATTCGATCTGTTATGGTTTGCTCTTGTTTCCATAAGAGTTGGTGTAATATCTGCTAGATTAGGCCTTGCAAACGGATTAGATGTTCCGGTAGCGCAATAGATGCTTTACTTTGATCTTAGTGGCGATTGATCTGGGAATCGGCTTTTGCTACTTCTTAGGCCTCCATTCTGGTTGAAGTCTGGCTATCTATTATGTTTATTAGGCCTAATTACGTGTAAGATGTTTCGATCTAGCAGTGAAGCTTTTACCATCGTAAATTGGATTAATTGAACATAATTATGGCAAGTTATTACAATCATATGCTTTATTTGCAAATATCTGGATATCTAGATCTGATCTGACACCGGGACTCGATTGGCTCTTTAAAGCCGATGCAAGAGTCATCCCAGGGAGCCGATCGTGGCTCAGACTAATGTTTACACGTGTCTATGCATGCAAGCTAACCACTAAAACACGGTAGTCATATGCTTGTCTCAAAGATTAAGCCATGCATGTGCAAGTATGAACTAATTTGAATTGTGAAACTGCGAATGGCTCATTAAATCAGTTATAGTTTGTTTGATGGTATGTACTACTCGGATAACCGTAGTAATTCTAGAGCTAATACGTGCAACAAACCCCGACTTCCGGGAGGGGCACATTTATTAGACAAAAGGCTGGCGCGGGCTCTGCTTGCTGATCAGATGATTCATGATAACTCAACGGATCGCACGACCCTTGTGCCGGCGACGCATCATTCAAATTTCTACCCTATCAACTTTCGATGGTAGGATAGGGGCCTACCATGGTGGTGACGGGTGACGGAGAATTAGGGTTCGATTCCGGAGAGGGAGCCTGAGAAACGGCTACCACATCCAAGGAAGGCAGCAGAAGCAAATTTCAGAGGCTCAGGGAATGAGTTCAAAGACATGTTGACCGAAGTGTCGGAATCCCCAAGCACGAATGCAGGATACGAGAGCAAGCCATCGCCGAGGCCAGTCTACGAGTCCCCCTTGCACAAACTTAAGAAATGAGTTCAAAGCCAACATGACCAAACGGTCGGAATCCCTGAGCAACTGAAATCCATCCTGGCTTACCTTGGCAAGCCCTAAACGACCTTGTCTGTTGGTGCAATGCTCCGAGTCTTGGGAAATGAGTTAAAAAACATATGACCGAAGCATCGGAATCCCCAAGGCCGAACGTAGGAAACGAGAGCAGGCCATCGCTGAGACCAGTCTACGAGCCCGCCTTGCCCAAACTTGAGAAATGAGTTCAAAACCACATGACCGTACATCGGAATCCCCAAGAACACGAAGCCCACACCGGCCAACCGAAGTTTAGCCTGGCCGAAAACCGCAGTGTGGCCGGCCATCGCCAACCACAGCGAGGTTAGGAGGGTACAGCTTAGAGCACCCAAAACAACCCGAAACACATGGCCGGACATTGTTTCCCAAGTTCCCGTTCACCGCATCGGCTCCCCCATACTATACCCGGGGGGCATTCTCCGACCTAGAAGTTCTGTGAATTTTTCAGACTTCGGGTGTTCAGTTTTGGGGGGTTGCCTGAAACACCTATGATAGGGTGAGATAACATGTCTAGGCTCAAAAACTGGCCAGTTTTTGAGTCTGGTCACATGACGTATCGGAAACCAGCCCTCCCATCACCTTCGGAGGCCGAATTCGCCCGTCCTTGACTCGTTTTCTCCACAATGAGCCTGATTTAATGTTTTTGGGACGTTTCCACTTCTTTGCCATGTTGACATGCTGAATGGCCATTTGGCCTATGTTTTGCCTCCTGTGACCTATAGCACACGTTTCTCAACTATTTTCATCCTACCATGGTATGTTTGCACCCGAATGGACATAGTTCCATGTGTGCGTGCCATGTACAACATTTCCGACCGAAATGAACCATTTCCATTCTATTGTGGGCTGTTTCCATTTTTTGTCCAGGGTTACATACCGAATAGTCGTTCGGCCTATGTTTTCGCCTCCCATGTAACACCCGGTTTACAAAAGGACATAAACCGAGCAATCATATACGTGCCAGGATCAAGTCACACATATATACAACAGAATAAATAGTATATCACAGCACATCTCACGCAAAAAGATTTAATAAAGTGAGTACGAAAGTTATTTATTACATGAATGACAAAAATGTCTGATACAGCAGAAGCGTAAAAACATATACGAAAACTCTCGGAAGCTGGGCGCCACAGGGACGTCGACTGGGAGACGACCGCCTAGAAGTCCTCGTACTCCTGGTAGCTCTGGGTGAATTCCCTCGCGTCGCCAGGAACTGAGCAGCAGTAGAACATCCCCAAAAGGAACAAGAGGAAAGGAGTAGAGAAGGCAAGTGTGAGTACACAACTTGTACTCAATAAGTATAACACAAACTATGAGGCTCTAAAGTTGGCTGACTCAACTGCATTAGCTTTTAAGTCTTGGCAAAATTTTATTACAGCTATTTACTATAAGTTGGTGAGTTACCATAAACCCAGTTACATAGTAATTAATCAAACTTAATTATGAACTACTGAGAACCAAACCAAACCAAACCACCCAGGGAACCCCCCTAATCAAAGGAAGATGACCCCACTAATCAAAAGGAGGATCTGGGCAACTCATAACCGTGAGCACGGCTAGTATACCAATTTTACACTCTACAAAAGTTGCACATCTTTACCCACAAGTCGTGAGCTATGCTAGTTGTTCATCACACTTCCGTAGGTGAGATGGCTAGCAAGCACACTACGAGGCCGTTACAAAGAATCTCGTTGGTAAGGCATAACTGCGAAGAGTTGGACCAGCGACGATGGGGCCCACCTCACGGGGGTACTAGCACGTAGCACAGACCAAGCCGGAGGAGCAGGAACCATTGAATCTTACCACCCTTGCCCCGCAGGTAAGTTACTCCAAACCAAAAAGACCTAATTAGTAAGCCAAGACCGTCCCATTCCAGTCTTGTGGTAGCGTTGTTGTCCCAGGTTGTCGCTCTATGAACCAGTCCTTAGGGAGAGTGGCCAACCCAGCACTAAGCACCGTGCTGGCCCCCCTAAACCATGTTTCTAGGAAAAACAATTTTTAATGAGACGTGAGCCACTCAAGCACAGAACACAGAGGGCCACTCTCAGAATTAAGTTGCATATATCATTAATCAATTTAATTAAAAAGGACCAAGTGTGTTATATCGCGGCACCTAGCACAACTAACCAAAATACAATCCAAGGTAAATATATATAAAGGATAAATGTGGCTAGGAAATCCTTATAGGCATATAGTATTAAAATGCAGTATGAAAATATATTTAAAAGTGATAGATGGTGTTCATGTTATACTTGCCTTCCTCAATGTTCTACTGCTGGTGCTCAAACTGCTATGAAGATGTTGGCTGCTCCGGGTACTGGTACTCCTCCGAAGGATCAACGTCTACTCATGATTGCAATGCCAAAACAAGTCCAGCACATACACATACATGCAAACAAGAGAAAACACTAAGAAATAGTACAACAATACATAAAAATAGCACACAAAAACTAAGCTAAGACTATTCTACGCATTACAACGATCGCGTGGACATAAAGAACACATAAAACGGAGCTAGAACGCGAAATCTAGGGCTAAAACAAGGTCCAGGGGCTAAAATGCAAGAAAACAGGGATTCTAGGTGCTTCTGTGCAAAAACTAGGGACCTATACATAATTAAAGGGTAGACACAGGGGGTAGCGTGCAAAAAGACCAAGGGCGACGCCCTGGTGGACTGCTGGTTCTATTTTAAAGAAGTTCAGGGTCTAAAATGTAAAAACAGGGGCGGTTTTGGAATTATTTTTCAACTAGCATGGACTTCGGGTTTATTTTGAAAAAGACTGAGGGCTCTTTAGCAAAAAGGCCAGGCCAAACCGGTATCTTTGAATTAGAGCCGTTGGATCGCGATCGGAGGGCTCGGGTTTGATGCGATCTCAATCTAATCTGGACCGCTGGTCCGAGATCGGGCGGCCAGGGAGAAAGGGTGCACGGGGCGGCGGCGGGACTCGCCGGCGACCTATTTCCGCGGCGGCGGGATTCGGGAACTCACCGGAGTTTGCCAATCCGGTGATCTAGGGCTTGGTTTGGCCTGGGATTTGTCCCAGGAGCTCAAGCATGGCATGGGTGGTCCACTGGTGGGCTCAGAAGGATAGCTCGGGGCTCGCACGCGGCTTGCCACGGCGAGGGGCGGTGTGAGCGGCGGCGAGCGCCGTTCCGGCCTCGGAAAGGGCCTACGGGCCACTACAACTAGCGCATAAGGACCGGGAAGTATGGGGGTTCTTACCGAGGGCTCGTGGTGGCCGGAGTTGCAGTGGAGGGACGTCGGCGGCGAGGTCGAGCGGCGGGCCGC
>NC_053142.1:1197540-1215040 GCF_016808335.1 Panicum virgatum | reverse complement strand
TCTTCAGAGGAAAAAGAGGTTTCCTGATTTGATGTCCTAGAACCTCTAGCCAAGTCACACAGCTCATCGGAGTTCAGAGGATCATATCGGTACGAAAGGAAACAAATTGGACTCAAGTGCCACACTGGAACCGTCGATCGGAAGCCCTACGCCAATGCTTGGAGCGGGGCTAGCTAGCCCTAGCTGCAATCCATTCCAGTCCAGCGTCAGGGTCAGGCCGAGGGAGGAGAATCATGCGGTGTCCGGGGAAAACAATCATCGCAGCCGGCCAGCGGCTATGATCGAGTCGAACCGGATTGAATAATGGGCACGCTTGGTCCGCCGCAACAGTCCAGAATAGAAATTTCCACTGCTCAGTGGATCCGCAGGCCCCTGTTGATTAATCAGCCACTCTTCTGGGTCTTCTACCCCCTTGCGCGCGCTGTACTGCCCTCCTGCTCCTTTTCCTCTGCAGGCCAACTTGCAGTGATCTGCTGCGCTAATGAAAGACATGGTCCTGCAAAATATTTGTGGCTGCTCTGCCTGCAATGGCAAATTGGCAATCGCACTGGCTGTCATTTGCTACTGACAGAGTCCATTCCAAGCTCGTTGCTGGGGGGATTTTCAGTAAGGCGCAGGAAAAATCAGGTCCCCTTCTGTGCCCAAGTTTGTTGATGTGGGGTGATCTACTGCACATTGCCTGGTTGGCATTGTAACTAACTCTGACACCCGTTGAATTCTCCCCCATGTTTTCAAAGGAAAAAAAAAAGGAAACAAACATACTAGAAGCTAGAACCCATGAAATCGAAAGGGAAAAAATAGAGATGAGATGGTCCAAAGGAGCCTCCTTTTTGCTGTTAGTGGAGCTGGCTGCGTCTCAGAAGCACATGACGCAGGGCTCAAACACACACTGAAAAGGAACGTATGCCAATATCTTTGCTCGCTTTCTCCTCCCCAAGCCTGACAGACTGACACGATGAGCGGCCAGGGGTCTGCCGCACTCTTTACTAGCTTGCCTTGCGCCCTGACCCATGGAACATTTCTGCCGTGCAATCAAGAGGGCCAGGTAGGCGCTGAGCCTTTGGGGGCATCATACCTGCCTGCCTGCCTCGCATCGTAAAAGGAGGAGGAGGCAGCTCGGCATGTGATTATCCAATTGCGTTGCAAAGCCGGACAACTCACACACAGTTCACCGCAAAAGCGGCTCCAAAGACGCAGCAGCGATGTGCTGTCGCCTCGCCGAGCGAGGATTCTGCTACAAATTCAGGAGGACTGCTTCATGCCACGACTTCAGAAAATGGCTTTGCCGACACTGAAATCCTGCGCGTGTAGAGTTTGCCATTGCTTCCAGCACCCCATAACATCAATAGCGTATTTCATCGATGAATCAACCTCTGCTTGCACTTACATGTGTTCGAAATCTAGCTGAGTTCATGTATTCGGAAAAGGGCAAATGATTGATTGCTAAAGGCTCTCCCTTTCCATTTATTTTAAGAGAGAAAAATGATCTTTTCATTCAAGTATAAACATTTCAGGATAAACTATGATCATGCATGAATGCTGTAATACTGATGCTAAGAGCATCTTTCGCTAGACAAGTAACCCAACAGAATCATTGCGGGAGCTGCCTGCGTCGCTTTTCGGGTCTGCTGAAATGGTATATGCATCCCAAAAGCAGGGGAAACCAAATGAAAAATGCAGCGCAAAGTGCTCCTAGATAGATTACTTCACTGATTGCTCCAGGCTATGATGAACAGTGCTACCTTAGCCCCTAATGCAAAATTAAACATGACCATGCTACCTAATCCATCGAGAGCTCGGTTGCCCGATGCAAGAATCAGCGGACGAGGCCATCATTGCCCAGGATGGCGGAAATGACTTCCAGCTCACTGTCGTAGTCTGGAAGCCTGACGGCAAGGCTTTTCCAATTCAGTAATGAGCCGCTCGAGAAATTCATGATTTTTATTTTCACATGGTTTTTTTGGCGATATGATGCCCTTTCGGAATTTGACTTTGCGAGGCATGCTTCTTGACATGGTAGTGGAGGAGGAAACATGATTGCGGTTGTGGCCGATGGATGGGACGCATGATGACGACGATGGCGCTGAAGGTTCTGAATAAAATCAGACGTTAGGCCTGCCATTACATGCCGGTGAATTCTTTCCTCTGCACCTACTTAGGCTTGCCATTACACTTTAGGAAACTGCAAAGGGTAGAGGTGCAGCCTTTGATTGAGAAGGTCGCTGCCAAATTGCCAGGATGGAAGGGAAGGCTGCTTAATAGAGCAGGTCGATTGAAGGTGATTAACACTATGTTGACATCCATTCCAGTTTACCATCTTACAGCTTTTGCACTAAATAAATGGGCAATCAAGAAGTTAGATCAGATCCGGCGTGCATTCCTTTGGAAAGGAGCAGCTGAAGTTAATGGAGGCCACTGCCTCGTTCAATGGGCAAAAGCAAAAAGGCCTAAGAAGTTTGGAGGTCTTGGGATTCTTGACCTTGACATTTTCAGCAGGGCCCTGCGCCTGAGATGGTTGTGGTTTGAATGGGTTGATGTAGAAAGACCTTGGGTGGGCACATCGCCACCAGTGAATGCGGTGGATAGGCAGCTGTTCAGGGCTTCAACAATCGTGCATTTGGGAAATGGGAAGAAGGCAAAGTTTTGGCAGGACTCCTGGCTGCATGGTCAAGCGCCAATGGACATAGCACCAAACCTCTACAGGTGGGCATGGGGAAAGCAGAGAGTGGTCAAAGATGAATTAGAGAACCAAAGCTGGACTAGAGGTTTATGGAGGATGAACTCTGTTGAGGAAATGGCTGAATTTGTCCAGCTTTGGGACCTTGTTACCCAAGAGCAGCTAATTTCAGAGGAAGACACAATAACTTGGAGGTGGACAGCAAATGGGGAATACTTGGCAAAGTCTGCTTATAATGCGCAATTCTTGGGTTCTTTCAGCTCTTTTAATGCAAAGGCAATTTGGCAAGCACACGCTGAGGGAAAGCACAAATTCTTTGCATGGCTGTTAGTTCAGACTAAGATACTTACTGCTGACAAGATGATTAAGAGAAATTGGTAGTGTAATGAGCAATGCAGCCTTTGTGACCAAGAGAAGGAAACTGCGGAGCACTTGTGCCTGCTCTGCCCTTATGCAAAGGAAGTTTGGTGCCTGGTGGCCACCTGGTCTGGGAACTTAGTCGCTGTACCACAATCTGAAGGAGGCTTGGAGAGGTGGTGGAACACAGAACTGCAGGGGCTTCCAAAGGAAACAAGAAGAGTGAAGGCGGCACTGATGATGTACACCGCCTGGAACATTTGGAAGGAGAGAAACCGACGTATTTATGAAGCAAGAAGCGTTCAACCACCCCAAGTGCTACAGTTCACGATTTTATTTTAAAAAAAAATCTCACTGCAACCACAAGCGCCATGACATTTGCCTAGAAACCCAAGTTTGGTACTATCTGAAATACACTTTAACATTGCTTTGCTCAAGGTACGAAGTGCACACATTTTTCTGGAACTATTTGTATGAGTACTGCACGAGGCAGGTGCCTGTACGGCTGTACTACCTCGAAGGCTCAGATCACCATCAATCTCGAAGACAGTATTCAAACCAATGTCTCACGGACCAGGTCATCCACTGGAAACCCTAACTAGATCTAGAGCACGGATGATCAGGCGTCGTATTAAACAAGTCACACCAATCCAATCCAGAAAGGCATTTCATCGAACGGTTCGCGCTCGATGGGTGGCCATCAGGCGATAGAAAGAGGAAATCACCTGTCTGCTGGAGGAAGGCGGCTCGATCAGTCGAGCTCCACACACGATCCCTGTCCGTGGCGCCTGGGACTGAATCTCGCCGGAGAATTGCCGCCGGCGCTGTCGCAGAAAGCCACAAATGCGGAATCGCTGTGAAGTTTCAAATGGGAAATAAAAATAAAATGCTGTTGTATGGACACAACCCAGAGTATAAGGCCCATAATCAGGCCCAAAGAAGAACGCCACATATTCGTATGGCCCAACTTTTCTGGCCTAGTAGGACGACAAGTTTTCCACCTGCTCACCTGTTTGCGCTGCGACCGCGACCGCCGGCCGAACGAGATGGAAGCCGCCGGAGGCGGCGGAGCCGACGAGGAGGAGCAGGGTGATGAGCGAGGTGCACCTGGGCTGCCCGCCGCACTTCTCCGGCATCCACGGCTCCCGCTTCAGCTTCTCCTCAAAGCCCCTAGGTAGGTACTAGCTGACCAGCAACTCCCGCTCCTTGCGCGCATTTCATCATACACCTTCCCTGCACCTCTTGGTGCTAACCGAGGCAAGATTGCTTGGACAAGGCGATGATTTGTACCGCCCTTAACTTTGATTCGTCGTTTTCAGGAGCATCCGAGGACACCGGCAGTGATGGAAGCGGCGGGAGTGAGCCGATCGCGGCGACAAGTGGTTCTTGTAAGTGAACGGGACTGTAGTCTGTGGGGGTGGATGTGTCCTTGCGTTGGTTGGTGGTGTCGTAGTCTCGTAGAGGTTGGTTTGGTGTATATGTGTTTGAATTTCTCGTCGTGGTCACATGATGATTGACACTGTTTGGAAAGGTGGTTCGCCTGATGCCATTGCTGTGGATGAGGATGGGGATCTCCTTCTTGACAGGAGGAGGAGAAGAAACAAACATGGTAAATCAATTGCTGCTTCCTGCTTGTTGTGTTGATGTGATTGGCGAGCTGCTCATTTAAGCTTTCTCGGTCTTCAGTTAGAAGTGACTACCATCTGCTCCACATTCAGCATGGTGTTACCAGCTCGCTCAAGAGCGTTGGCCTTCAGGTTTGGAGAATGTCCATGGTGCTTATTGGATGCATTGTCCTTTTTCTGTCATGCACTCATGTTATTCATTGGTGGTACTGTTTTGCAGGTTTGGAAAGCTGCCTTACTATTAGCGGATTTTGTTTTGCACAAAAGCTTCACATCTTCGGACTTTGATGGTGTTACTGCTATAGAAGTTGGTGCTGGAACAGGTGATAATTCATGATTTTATATGTCGATTCGGGTTTCTGTGTAATTGTACTGTGCTTTGCCTGTTAGTTGTTTAAGCACTCTACAAGTCCATACAAAATATTAAAATCATTTTTAAAAAGGGAGAATATTAAGATCATTTGTATCATTGAAATGTTAACCCCCAGTTAGTACCTACTCTCATGAGTTTAGCCAAGACACAATATATGTTTGGTTGATATGACACGACTTGATGAATTCATGTTTATCTTTTGGGTGGAAAATAATCCATATTTATAACTAGTGGATTCTATGATATAATTTGAGTTCCCTCCAACACCCAAGTACATTACATATTCAATTTTTTTTTCATGTTTTGCCACTTTGCTATCTTCAGTGTTTACAAAAATTGTTTACCAATGGGAATGAACAGATAGAGGTGCTGATATCCTAGATAATTGCTTGGCCAATGTCTGCATCAACTCTGGTACGCTAAAGTTTGATGAAGCTAAAGTCTGTGTAAGGGAACTGGACTGGAAATTGTCATGGCCTCCACCAGTGAGTACATGTGATCCTTCTGATCCAAGGTTTTCTTTGCACCAATTGATCTCACTTACATTATTGTTCATGATGCACCAGCAAAAAATGATTCATAAGCAGTATAATTAAGTGGAAACTGAATATCAGATCATATGTTCCTTTACCACTTCCTGTGTAAAACAAAATATTACACACTAATTTGCCATACAGTTTAGAAACCATATAATTTAGAGGTCAGTAGCACCATCAAGTAGGCAAACTGAGTAGATTTGAAATTGATTGCAGAATTGAAAGGCAAACATAATATGTTGGATGGGCTCCAAATTGACACAAAAGTATGGGAGTTCATGTGTAAATGAAGGCACCTTCTGAGTTCTGACCTGCACACATCTTAGTCATTTGGGGCTTTTAGCTCTAGGGAAGGGGATCCTTCATCATTCTTCAGAAAGATTATAGACTTATAGTGCTGAGTGCTGACACAATTGTCTTGGGAAAGGTGGGCTGGGAAAGGTTTTCCACCTGATAGTCTTTGATGCGCAAACACTAGATGGAGTTTCCAACTCCTTTATATAGTCTTTCTTCTACTTTTTTTTCAGTTTTGGCAAATGTTTCTTTGGCACTGGGCTCATTCACGTGTCTCTATGCAGTTTAAGGTACCTATGGTCTGTAGATGAAATTGATGAGGCTGAGGAAGCAACAGTCCTGTTTGCCGCAGATGTTATCTACAGTGACGATCTCACTGATTTGTTCTTCGACACAGTGAGGAAATTGATGTCAAGTGGTGCTAAGAAGGTATTGTTCTATACTGCATCTATACTGTTCAATTCCAAGGTCTTGAGTTAACATGCTTCCCCAAAGTTAGGAGTTAAGAGTGTTAAAATCTTTTATGAATGAGTTGAGGTTCTCCTCTGTACTTTGTAGGTGCTGTATTTGGCCCTGGAGAAGAGATACAACTTCAGTCTGGACGAACTAGACGTTGTGGCCAATGGTTACGCTCATTTCCGAAGTTTCTTTGCAACTCAAGATGGTAAATTATTTGCAAAACAAAATTCTGCTTAATTAGCTAACAAAAAACCATTATCATTTCCAAGCTATCTACACCTTTTCCTTTGACTCCATTTATCTGCAGAACACGGGGATGCAATCCACGGAGACAAACTGGGTGTCCTTGGAAAGCAGATCGATCTGGCAGAGATTCCTCAGTACATCAGAGAATACGAGAGGGGCAGTGATTTGGAAATCTGGGAAATCACGTACAGTCCATGACAGAAACTGCAGTAGGTTGTGCAGAAGCCATCGACTCTTGTTCCATGCTACACGACATTAGGAAGAGGATAGAATAACTTATATACTCATACATTCAGAAATCTCATTTGATGTCGTTTTTTTCATCAGACTATTATTCCAGCAATATCTCGGCTGTTATTTGCAAATGCGATCTGTAATGGCGTTTTTTTCGAACACAATATGAACAAACGTAGATGCTCAATTGGAGATATCGAATGGTTAATTCTCAAGTAATTAGTGGGGATCGAGACGGTTAGTACAACAACATAAACAAAGAGCACGCGATGAGACCAAGTTCCCGCACGCTGTGTTTCTACTGGCAGCTAACAAACTCCCGTCAGCGTCATAAGAAATTCCAGTAGGCGATCCCAGCGATGAGCATGACGGCCCAGAAGAGCAGAACAAAGGCCACGGCAGCGGGGGACGATGAGCTAGTGCCGGGCCTGTCGACGACCGTGTGCTTGAGCAACAGCGGATGAGTCATCATTCCCAACCTCGTCACCATGAACAATGTACTTGTCCATTTTATCAACCCCATAAGGAGCCTTTCGCTTGTTTTTTCCTTAAAACAAAAACATGTACATATAGTTCAGCTGGCAGCAAGATTCAAGGGCCAATAGCACAGATAGCCTAAAGAGTAAACATGCAACAAATAATTGGGGAAATGATAAACCATGGATACAACTGCTGCATGTTGAAAGTCTCTCGGTTTTCTCTTCATCTGAAATGAGGATAAAGTCTGATATTCTCATTTCTGTGAGTTAGCCTCTACTTTGCAAGCTGGGGAATAAGGATACAATGCAAAAGAGCGCAGACACCTCCAAATTGCCCAGCACATTTAATACTAAAAAAATGAAACAATCTGCATGATGAAGCTAGCATGGGTTGTAACACCATTACACTCTTTCTGCTTCTTTCACCTATGTGGCTGATTGGTTTATCTTTAATTATCAAAGTGATGAAAACTGACATCTTACGGCAGTAGTCAATGATTGTTAAACCGGTTATCTGTTCATCTAGGGATCAAAGGAATAAACAAGTGATTATTTATTTATTTATTTAATTGCAATTGTTGTTCCACATGACCTCACATCTCTTTATAATTTATATATATTGTTTCACCTTTTTGAGCCCTGAGTCACATATGTTTCTTATTCTTGCTAATTGTTTTGATCTCGAATAAACTCATAGCTCGCTGCTACTGCTACTTTATGTCTATTGCTGACAATCTGGAAATTTTCAGAACTTCTAGAAGCATTCTTTGTGTTCATATAATCCTTTGGATAATTTCATATGTTTCCTGAAGGACAAAGTAATCCCAGTGTTCATACAATCAACACTAAAAGCTGTTGATGCAGAGAAAATTAGGTTCAGTTTATGTTGCTGTTGTTCTTGCCATACATATAATTTTGATCCATGCAGTATGCTTCTTAGTATGGATACCCCTTGGCCTTGGTAACCATATTAAGAAGCTGTCTTGAAGATGTACATGTTTCTTTGCCAATGATTATATATATGTCAAATATTTACTCATTTTCCTTATCAATATATCAGCACTCCATGGTGAAGGAAATGTAAAAGTAAAGGGAAAAGGGTGGTATGGGCTTCTATTTAATTTGGACCTGCACCATATCACCACGTCCACACGTTTCTTTACGCTAAAACCTCCACTAGACCACTCTTCCAGTGGACGCAGCACCCAGCCACCACCTTTTCTTCTCTCCTATCTCTGCCACAACAGCAGGCAGCTGCTGCCAGCCACCTCGAACGTACCCAACCGCCGGGCAGCACGGAGCTTCACGACGCAGTCTGTGCCCGCTACATGCACGCCGACACCGCTGCACCACCTCCTGCGCTGGCAGGTTGAGTTACTTGGCCTCAAGCTGCTGTCCGCTGACAAGGCCCACAGCAGCGGGAGCTAGCTGTGGTGGAGGAGCTACCCGAGGCAGAGGTAGCTAGCAATGGTGGAGGAGCAACCCACGGCGGAGGCCGCTTAATTGACCTCTTAGGGCTAAAGCAAAGCGCTGACCTTGCACTTAGCATGTAATCACACTTAATCACACGCTTAATTGCACTTTCTTGAACCTTGCTATATCCTAACACTCCCCAACACAGTTGTAATGTAATCCCACATGTTTATCACTTTATTGTTGAGTAATCGAACATGCTTATTATTGATTTCAGCCCATAAGTCACATAAACGCACATATCGATCATCCCTAATAAGCCAACTCTACAATGGCACATATATAATTAGCCCATAAAGAAAGCATATTAGATAAAAACTAGGTAGGCACTCAACACGGCAACAAGTACCTGTTTTCTGCCCATTCGGCATTGCAATCTCTGCTTTCTCACAAGGTGTCTTGAAGGCATTCTCGGTCACTCCTTTCACAGTCTCAGGCTACAATGAACAAGCAAACAAAGAAAACACGAGTGTGAACCGTGAAGCTGCATATCGCTAATAACCTCAACTAAGGGACCTATTATCAATTTTCTTCTCTTAAAGGGCACAGAACATGATGGAACACAGGAAACTCTTTTCAATAAATGTGCAATATGAGGCTAGGGTACATACAAAGCATATGAATCTGTTAGATGTATATGTTGTGTCTGTATTTTCCCCGTTCTATGAGGGGTTTTGTGCATATTTGCTAACTCCTGTACCTGTACATATTCGGGCCTAGAGCCCTCATATTGAATAGTGGTATAGTGCTATTCATAACAGAATCAACTGATGCTAAAGATGCATATAGAGAAAAGTACAACCACCCAACTCACATTTTCAACTTCCTTCCCTTCATCCATTTTGTCAATAGAATCATCTTCACAACTGAACACATGCTCACACGTGCCCTGGAAAAATTAGGGTTTCAAAAAAAAATCCATAGATCAAATGTGGCGCATCATCCAACAATAAGTCCACATACCACTTTGGGTCTAATCATAACGAATCAGCAATCCAATTTTATGTACATGTAGCTTAAGAGCATACAAATGGTTTCATCACCAATAAACTTACATGGTTATGGTTATCATCACATGAGTCATCATCATTCCCAGACTCATCACTGTGAACAATGTGCTTGTCCATTTTACCAACCTCGAGTGGAGGCATTCGCTTGTTTTTCCCTTAAAAACAGAATGCACAGTGGGGCAATAAGGGTCAGCAAGACTCAAGGGCTAGTAGCACAAATAGCCTAAAGAGTAAAATGCAACCAATAATTGGGGGAATTATACCATGGATACTATTGCTGCCCACCGAAGGACTTTTGGTTTTATCTTCATCTGAAATGAGGATAAAGTTCATTACTCACCACCTCCACTTCCACAAGTTGGGGAACAAAGACGTAGTACGCAAACATCACAAATACCTCCAAACTGCCCCAGCACATTTATTTAACGCTTAAAAACCACACCAAAAATGATGAGCACCGTTCAAACAACCATATGGATGCAAGTAGGGGAGTAGAGATGGGAGGCATGCATGTATTACCACACACGTTTTTTCGGGCCCTTGAGCCTGGGCCAATCTTTAGCGAGCAATTGTCCAACTGGTGCGAAGCCAAGTTGCGGAACGGAAGGTATTCTTTGCAAGCCTCACATTCCACCAAGATACCACTGACGAGGTAGTCAAGCTCGTGGCAGTGACGGTAGTTGGCGATATCACCACGGTGGTAACAGGCGCTACAAACGGGCATGTTACCAAGGAGATGCTGCAACAAGGTTAGGATAGCATGAAGCCAAAACCAAATCAAACCAAACTGCATCCAAATTAATTCGATCAGATCAGATCAGGTCTGAGCTGAGCTCACCCTGAAAATGGGAGGTTGGAGAGGAAGCCGGCATTCAGAACACACAAGGGCACTTGTGTCGAGGATACACTCTTTCCAGGCACGAACGGACTTGAGCTGCTGTTCCACAGCACGGGTAGTGCACAGGTGTCCAGCAAACTCGCAGTAAGGCGTGTATTTTCGTCCAGAGTCGCAGTAGTTGCTTTTGAACTTCATCTGAATGATGATGTCATCCATCAAACCACAGTGGGAGATACATGCCTTTTGATGGCGGGTGTCACAGTCACGGCAAAAGAGGTGGCTGCCAGCACACTGCAAGGCCCATAAGTAGTGAAGTTGAACAGCTAGTAAAACAAAAACAAAAACTTTGCAGGCAGGGATCTCATTTCATATCTCACCTACCGTAAATGCTCTGCCACCGTAACTGTCAGGCAGGAGGGCTCGGTGGCAATATGTGCAATCCAGTAGCCCCTGGCTGATCCTGAGGTTAAACACACTCATCTTCGGAGGAACGGATGGTGGAGGCAGAGGCCCACTCACCGGAGATGAAGACATCAGGGGGCACTGAGGAGATCGCGCACAACCTGAAGCACAACCATCAGGGCTGCAAACATGGACCATGTAGGGGAGAAGAGGTGGGAGGCATGCCTGGGGCAATCTTTGGCAATGTCTGCCTGAATGAGCAACCGTCCAGCTGGTGTGAAGCCAAGGTAGAGAATGGAAGGTATTCTTTGCAAGCCTCACATTCCACCGAGATACCTTCAACCAGGTAGTCGAGGTCGTGGCAGTGATGGTAGTTGGCGAAATCACCACGATGGTAGCAGATGCTACAAACGTGCATGTATTTACGGAGATGCTGTAACAAGGTTAGGATAGCATGAAGCCAAAACCAAATCAAACCAAACTGCATCCAAATTAATTCGGTCAGATCAGATCAGAGATGAGCTCACCCTGAAAATGGGAGGTCGGAGAGGAAGCCGGCATTTAGAACACACAAGGGCGCTTGTGTCGATGATGCACTCTCCATAGTCACGAACGGCGAAAAACTCGTGATGGACAAGGATGTTGATGTTGCACAGGTGTCCCTCGATCTCGTGGAAGGGGATGTATTCAGAGTCGCAGCAATTGTATTTAAACTTCATCTTACTGATGATTTGGTCCAGCGAAGAGCAGTAGGAGATACATGCCTGTTCGTGGCGGCTGACGCAGGCACGACAGAAGATGTGGATGCCAGCGCACTGCAAGGCCCAGAAGGAATGAAGTTGAGCAGCTAGGAAAAGAAAAACGTTGCGGCCGGGCCGGGGATCTCATCTCAGATCTCACCCACCTTCCACGCTTTGCCACCCAAAGTGTCAGGCCGGAGGGGTTGGCCGCAATATGTGCAGTCCAGCAGCCTTTGGTTGATCCTGATGTTATAGACGCTCATCTCCTGCGAGAGAAGAAGCATCTATGACCGAGAGACCACGAATCCGACAGCACCCAAGCTCCTGTGGGGATCGATTGAAGACAACAGCCCCAAGGACGGGCAGAGCACGTGGATCGAGTCTTCAGAGGAAACGAGGGGGGGCAGAGGCGTACTCACCGGAGATGAATACATCAGCGGCGCCGAGGAGGTGGCGGACCTCGAGAGGAGCAGCAGCGCCGCCGTGCAATGGGGTGGGTTTGGGGGGGGGGGGTGAGGCCGGGGATGGTGTGCAGAGGCGGAGGGAAATCCGGCGCGGCCGCGCGGGTGGTGGCGCAGGGGCGCCGGGGCCGGATCGAGGTGGCTGCGCGCCTGCGCGGGTGCTGGCGGAGGGGCGCCGGCGAAGGACGGCGGGAGGAGGCGGAGGGGCGTCGGCGCAGACGCGACGACAAGGGCGAAGCCGAGACCGGGGGCCGAGGCCGAGGCGGAGGCGGAGGACGGGGGGCGGCGGCGCGAGCAAGCCAGGCGAAGGGGCGATTGGGCGAAGACGCGAGGTGGTCAGGTGGGCGCGTGGGCTGAGGGCTGAGGATAGAGAGTCCTCTGCTCGTGGAGGTGGAATCGCCGATTGTTCTGAGTCTGCACAGTGGTCGGTGCCTCACTGCCTCACTGCCTCAGTGAACTCATACAAATATCTTGGCTAGCTCGCGATCTGGCTCGTTTGCGAGCTAAGATGCTGGCTCAGCTTGTTACAAAATACAAACGAGCCGATCGGAGTCGAGCCAATAACGAGCCTGTCGACGTGTGCGACACAGGGGTACACAGGTACCCAACAAAGTGAGAGCAGAATACTGAAGAGCGTAGGGACTGGTGCTCGCCAACAAGCACGATGGTAGCAACTCAAGCACAAAGCACATAGAGGTTTAGAGAGGTTCGGGCCATCAGAGTGTAATACCCTACGTCCTCTTTAAAGTGTTCTTGGCTATGAATGAGAAACGGTTACAAGTGTTGACAGCTCTAGATGAACTAGAAGGCTCAGCCTGTGTGGTGGGTTCAACCTATATTCGATTAGTCTAGTTTCAGTCTGTTCTAAGGTAGCCCACCTTCCCCTTTTATAGAGCAAGGGGTAGGTGGAAAATACAAACAGACCATGCTGGGGTAGGTAGGAAGTACAACCGGACCATGTCATGATCGTGGGTACAGCACTATGTTCTTTATAACTGTTGATACACGTCGCGCAATTCGCGGGACATGTGCGTACAGCGAGCGGCGTGGGGTAGGTGGCGCACATCTCTACAGGGCGCGGTGTGGCGCAGGCGAGGCACGCCCCCTTTTTGACCGCAGCGTCCCACCGCATTTAATGCGGTGGTTGGCGTCGTGGCTGACGCACGGAGGAGCCCCGAGCTTACGTAAGCTCGGGTTGCTATCCCGCGCGGCTTCTCTCCGGGCTTACGTAAGCCCGGGTCCTCCTGGCGGAACCCAGATCTCCGGAGCTTACATCAGCTCCGGCCCCGAGCCTTCGTCATGCCTACTTCCAGGGGGTCCCCGCTGCTTCGGCCAACCCTCGAGCTTTCTATTACATGCTGGCTCGGCTCGTTACAAAATACAAACGAGCCGATCCGAGCTGAGCCACTAACGAGCCGATCCAAGCGAGTTATCGAGTTTCGAGTATTTTGTCCAGCCCTAGGTGTGCTGGAAGAAGAAGATAAGACAAACTTTCCAACTGCAATGCGAACTAGGAACAGTCTTGTTTGGAAGGCCAGTGTGGCGGAACCACCCGAGATTAATCCAACTTAAGTGCACCAGGAACTACCGAGGGGTTCGTACACTTAAATCGGATTAAAATGGAGATCCGTTGAGTCAAGCTCGATTAAACCACGTATTTTCGATCAAAATAACACGCTCGCATGATGGCGATTCCCAGAGATTACGACATTCCACAGAATTAAAAACTCCAATAGGAGCCTAAATTAAAGTTATTACAGACCTGTTCGATTAGAGATAACAAAGTACTTAAAGTTCAAGAGCAGCGGAAATAGTCATTGTAGCGGATAAAAGTTCATAGTACGGATAAGACAACGATAACTAGCGTCGGAAGAGGGTAACATCACGATGAAGTCTGCCGTGATGTCACTCCACACGATCCTCGCCTAAGGACGTGTCCCATTCGACCGTCCATCCTGGAGGGAGCTGGCTAGGCCATGTGAAACTGGCAGCAACCTCTTCAACATTCATGCCTGAAAAATTTAGCCACAAGCAAAGCTGAGTATACTAATACTCAGAAAGGCTTATCTGTTGGGTGAAAACTACATCACCGACTTCTAGACATGCAAGCCTTTTGGCTAGTGGGTTTGTTTTGCCAAAAAAGTGACTAAGATTGAATCCTTATTTTCAATATTTTAGCCTGATTAAGTTTTTTTATTAGGCAAGCAACCTATCTAATCAAACAAGTTGTGCAAACAATTATTGCAATCATCGATTTCGATCATCACTTTCCATTTCACTTGTTACTCAATGCAGCACAGATATCAAGCAGTCTCATTAACCGCAAGAAGCGGACAGTTCGAACCGAGTTTTATAATGTTACAAGGGAAACCCACACACATGGGAAGGTCTGCTAAAAAGGGCAAACACATCCCAGGATTTTCCCTTCGATCCACAGTTTGGTGCCAGATCCTACTCCCTTAGGAATACAGGGTTAGCCTGAACACACGCGGACTAAGCCGTCCGGGTTCACGCTTGTACCCACATATGTACACAAGGGAAAGAAATCTCCAAGGAAAGCAGGCTAAAGGTCCTCCCCATTTCAATCATGTACTGGGCTTACCGGTCCCATGTCCCTAGCATGTGTGTGGTTCGTTCAAAAACTTGACACACGGATACCACACGTTTCGACCTTAGATCACTTGAATCTACACAGACAGGACAACACGGGTAACACAGTCCCGCCCGGCATCCTTATCATTTCAGTGTGAGAAGAGCAGTACAACTCCTATAACTCACGAGTGACATGAAATCACTCGACTTTTACCGTGTTCTTAGAGCATGGCAGTTAACGACCTATCATGCTAGTATTCAAAGCATAGGTACTTAAGGAAATTGCAACTAGGGTTTCAACCAACTCCTAAGAACATAAATGCACAATCATAGGGAAACACATAGTTGCATGAGTTTAGAAAAGTTAGGTTATGCGCCGGGGCTTGCCTTCTTGGGCTGAGGTAGTTGCTAACTCTGGGAGCACCGGCTGGATGTCGATGCAATTCACCTCGCCTCGTTGATCAGCTTCCTCTTGTTCCGAGATGAGGTGGATGTCACCATCGGCGATCTCAGCTTCTACACGAGATGCATAAGCATAAGGATTGGATTCAAGTTCTTGAGTTTTCGTTAAATTCCTAGGTGGACACGTAGCCATATTCACCTAGACAACTTAACAATGTTTTATCTGCGTTATTAAGACAAGTTCTCTTAGTAGTAAGGTTTTATACTTTTTGATGGTGATTGTGTACATACATAAGAATTGCTACTTTATTTCTACATTAAACCAGGTTTCATTTTAATTTAATTCAGATTCAAAAAGGATTTTCAATATTCTTTACTTTAGCATTTAAATCACATGAAATGATGGATTAGTATTTAGCTTCCCATTTATCTTGGTTTTTAATCCCAAAATTTATTTTGGAAGTTAGATGTTGATTCTGAAGTTACAACTTTTACAGTGGACACACTTTAGATTAAACTATTTTCTTGTAAATTTTGAGCTCAAGCTGAATTATAAATTAATTTCTAAAAATCTAGCAACACATAATAGATTAAATCAAGATTAAATCATATAAAATTAAATACTCAGAATTTTCTGTGTAACTTTTTACCAAAGCTAGGCAAGATTAAAAAGAGTTTAACTACCAAGTGATAGCTCAAAACATACAATAGATTTACCTAAATAAATGCTACTTCAAAAACAAATTACTAATTATTTAAGCATCTTAACAGAGCCAAAAATGATCATAGACAATTTTTGAAGGTACTTAACAAAGTTTCTAAGTCTCAGCAGAGAGTGAGGATTTATTTGCAGAGCAGTTTATTTTTAATAATTCTTCTACTACTCTACTGCAGCTGAAAGAAAATAAATCATAACATGAGCTAGAAATGAAATATTGATGCACCCTTGCTGCACAAGGTGTGTCATGACCAGGCTAACAACATATCCAAAGATCAACTACAGGGGAACCATGGATTTCAATTAGTGCACAAATGTGTTTAAACTGAGTTTGAATTTTAATTTAGACACTATTCACAAAAAGTATGGTCATGCATTGCAAAAGTTGTAGTTTACATCATTCTGAGTCCAGAGGATTTGAGTTTGTATTTTTCTGATTTTTCTATGATTTTTAAATGATTTTTGAACATCTCAGAATTTTGAACTACACATGGAAGAATCTTTTTACAGCCGAGACCCTAGATCTATTCAGTTTTCACGTTTAGGTCCCTAGAATTAACGGTCGGCCCCCTAGAAAGGTCTAAATCGACGCAATCGGGTCATCGGCCTTCCCGCGATTACTGCCGGTGGAATTCCGGCTAGCCGGTGGTGAGACCGGGCCGGGGATGTGGGGGAAAATGACGAAGGTCTTGGTGGGGCAGGAGGAGGTCTTGTGAGGTCGGGCGGCGATGTAGCAGTGGAGCTCGTCGACGGCGACTTGATTCCGGCGAGCTCGGGGTCGGACTGGAGGGGGAAAGTGGTCATGAAGCAACAGTGGCTTATGGCAAGTCGAGCAGTGGGCTTGGTTGGCCGGTGGAGGTCGAGAGCGAGCTAGCGGCGTCGAGGGTGTGCTCGGCAGCGCTGAGTGAACTTCGTCGAGCTTGTACAGGCGTGCGCGAGCTTAGAATGACTCCGGCTTTTATAGAGGGGGCACCAGGGAACTCTGAGGTGACTTGGCATGGCCAGAGGGCAGGCTGGCATGGCCTTGGGATGAGCGATGGCGTGACGGGTCCTGGCGGACGCCATTGATGCTATGTCGAGCTCGGGCAGAGGGCAACTCGGCGGTTGGCGGCCAAAGATTGTGCAGGGGTTCGACGGATAGCACGAGCAAGCTACTGGGCAAGAGCACGGGTCCTAGGGAGGCCTGGTGCGTCGGGAGGAGCTTGGCCAGTCAGGCGGCGAGTGTGCATCGCTGCGGCCGAGCTAGCGTGGCGTGGGCGCCAAGGCCCGGATAGATGGTGTCGGGTCCCATCAAGAGGACAGGCACGAGTGCGGGGACCCAAAACACAACCGCCGGCCATTGGCCGGGGCAGCGCGAGCTCCGGTCATCACCAGCCACATGGCGGATGCCACGGCTTTGCGACAGGGCGCACCATGATGGCTGGTGATCGTGTTAAGATCCTAGGGCTGACACGATCTTTGAATGCGATTTTCTCCAAATTTTTGAACTGCACTAAGAAATCTCCAAATACAAAAGTTGTAGTTTGAAACTTAGAACACAACTTTTGTAAAGGCTGGCATATGAAATTTGGAATATTTTGAGCT